>NW_020884872.1:70700441-70873175 GCF_003945725.1 Corapipo altera
TAGCTGGATCCAGCCCCAGAACTGACATGCATTTAAGATTTAGCTGGATCCAGCCCCAGAACTGACATGCATTTAAGATTTAGCTGGATCCAGCCCCAGAACTGACATGCATTTAAGATTTAGCTAGAGTGGATTGACTCCTGTTATCCTAAAGATACTATTGTTGTAGAACATGGAGGGCATCCAAAGAGTTCTCTAAAAGGGTCTCTTAAGATCAGAAGCATCAAAGTCAAAATAATTCAACAGGTAAAAAAAGGCAGTAAGAAAAAACACCTTGGAAGCCAACAAACAGAAAGGGAGATTTTCCTACTTTTTCTTTATTCTTCTTGTTCACAAATAATGTACTAATAGAAGAACCTGCCGAGACCTGGGGAACTCTTCCTCCCCTGTGCATTTTTTTCAGTCTTTGCTTTTGGCACAGTTTTAACATATGAGCAGTACAGTTTTGGCTTATGCTGTCAGAGTCAATAATATGATAGTGCTTCTGTTATGAAAAGGAAACTAGTTGGAATTAAGCTATGTTGCAGCTGTATCAAGTATGCGGACACATTTTTAGTGTCTAATGAGGTTCCTGTTACAAAAGAGAGACCTCTAGGACTTGCTGACGTCCATTGCCTATAGTTGCCATGCTTTTGTCATTGTGTGTACATGGATTTCATATCGTAGGACACTGTTGAGCAAAGCATGCGTGGAGCCCTTGGCAGCATCAAAGGCTACATGCTGCCTCCTCCAGGGTCCTTCTCCCTCACCAAGGCTCATAGCTCCTTCTGAAAGAAATATATTTCCAGGATGAATTGTCATAATGGAGAGATAAATCTGAAAGAGCACTCCTAATATCTGTTAGCCTTTCTAGGGATTGCTTGCTGAACATAGCAATTGCTCTAGCATGGATTTCTTGGCTAATATGACTATTTTTCCTTAAGATATTGAACGGTGTGTTATTTGTGTTATGGACCTATGTTGGTCACAGCATTGTATAAGTAGTCCCAAAGGAAAACAAACCAATCTGGCCTGAAAATCGTTGCACAACTATACTAGCAGTTCTTTGTATCTGAATGTGCTCTAGATATTAATTAATAAGAACAAAAGTCCAGGTAAAAGAGAAAAAGAAAAAAGGAGTATAATACTTTATATCTCAAGTCTTCCTTCAAGGTTTAGACATGCTTTGTATTTGAAGAGTATTATTTTACAGGCTAAGAGACAAAAGTGGAACAACCTTTGCTTAGAATAAGGCATACAAAATGGGATTTCTTTTTTTTCTTAAGGAACCTAGGCACCTACATGTGAGCAGCTTGAATAAGTACCTTTGCTGGAGCATGATTCATCTCATGGTAAAGCAGATGTCCAAAGTAGATGAGTCCCATTGCAAAATTCCTCCATTCTGCCCAGGGACAACAGTAACAGTTTGGCTCCTACCTCAGTGAGAAATGTCTGTATTTTAGATGCCTAAGTGAGGTTGGAACCACTCTTAGCACACAAGGTTCTTCTGGAATTCGTTCTGAACAGCCCCAATGATTTATCTGGGATAAAAGGAGTTAATTAGGATGAATCCCTGCAATGGAAAAAGAATTTGGCAATTGGCCCATTAACTTCAATGAGGTCTGCATATCTATTCTTTACTAAAGACTTTGGTCCTTTTCACGTGCATGAGGGAAAAGGGTTTTGTGTGAATATGATGAAAATATTTTACCTCTCTTAGCCTGAAAAGAATCTTAATGATGAGCCAAGTGTAAGTAGGCATTTCGGAAGAACTTCATAGGACAAGCTTTCAGAGATTTCAAGGAGCTTAGATTTTCCTGCAGAGACTTTTTTTCTTGCAAATGTATATGTAAATCCTCTGAATTACATAGCTCAGATTATTAAAAACAAAACAAACCCAAGAACAGGAGCCAAAGCTTTTGGAAATAATGAACCTCTCCACTTTCTGAATTTGGCATTTCAGTGTTGGCTAATTTAGCTGTTTGTGCAAACCCCATAAATAGCTTAGACAGGTTACTGATACCAGACATAATATTGCTTGTGTTAAGTCTCTTATCAAGTTTTTATCTGGCTGCCAACCAGCTTAGTAAAAAGCCAGTATTTATGTTCTTAAACAATATAGCAAGTGACCTTCATGAATTTGGTGACTTCATGAATACTCTTTGTGGTTTCATGTTGATTGAAACTGAGAGATATTGTAAGGATGACAGTCAACCCAGCACAGAGTCATTTATTCCAGGCACAATTTAAAAATACATTAAGCTGAATTTTAAAGTAACCTTTAACATATGGAAATATTCTGGCTGTCCAGCTTTCATTTTGGTACCCTTGCAGGCAGCTCTGAAGAAAAAAAAGTGAAACCAACAAAACCAATCAATAATTCAAAAAACAAGTTCAACTCTCTTAGATCTTCCATTCCAAATCCCAATGAAGCTGAACATGTAACTTGGATGTGGTCTTCAAGATAGGTCAGTCTGTAATGTTCATTTTATGTTTAGAGCTTTCTGAACATAAAAGTGAGTGGAGCTGGCCCAAAAGACTGCTGGCAGAAGGTTAGGTCATCCCACATGTGCTGCCAGCCAGCTGTTCAAGGAAGGATGCCATTTACCTCCCCTCAGGAAGAAATTGAGAGGAAAGGTAGCAGGAGCTAGTGGCAATAGCTGGGGTTGTAATGGGACAGAGAGATGGAAAAACAAGCAAGGAATGGTATTGCTTGGGGGACAGAAGGATTCCATGTTGTTGGCATACTGTGCCAATGTGGCATAATCTTCCTTGGTGCTGCTGTGTGTTCAACTTTGCCTGTTACAGGCTGGTAGACCCCACACCAGATTCCAGTCTTGAGGCACTGAGAGTATCCCCTTATGGCCTCTAAGTTGGAAGGAGAATAAAATCAAAGGGAATCAGGAAAAGCCTCCACGCTCATTATGAAAACAAAACTGTGCTAGGAAACATGATGCGTATTTCTTTTAATCAAAAGCAGGAAGACATTTGGAGCACTTGGGGCCACCAATTGCCCTCCAGCCCATGGCGGAAGTCCCCGGTGATGTCAGTGGGAGCTCTGCACGCGAATAGCTGGGGCACGGAGACGCCTTGGTGTACCACTGCAGGGAGTGTACCAAGAAAGGCTGTGACTGAGCTTCAAAGCCTACCTAGAGCAACCAGGGTGCTCAGCTGACTTTTACAGAGCACGTCGTTGACTTCTCCAGGCACAAACATGAATTTCCATTGAAGAAGAAGAAGAAAGAAAAACCAAACATGGTGTTTTATGCTTGTTTCCTGTCCCTGTCTTCAGATAGGCAGGAATCCTGTGAGGTCTGAGCTGCACAACCCCCACTGCCTCGATATTGGCATCAGTCGGTGGTGACACTCTGTCTGCAGACAGCACTTGTAGTCCACAGAACAGCTCTTCCTCACACTTAAAATGATCTGGAGATTATGATACAGGAAGCTACTTTGCAAAGCTTGCTGGTTTTGAGCAGGAGCTCTTAATTTCGTGACAAAGACAAATGAGACTTTGGGGAGTAGTAAATCGGTTTGTCTGGTGATATTAAGGGGCAGGTGACCTCTTCTGTGGCTCCAGCCCCTGAAACAAAAAAGGTTCTTCTCCCCATGTTACAAACAGGTTCATTCTTGGTCTATCCTTGAATTGCACTGCAGAGGAAATATCAGCCTAACAAGTCCTTAGGGCATTTTTTATTACATATGTGTCCTCTATTAGTCATAAGTTCCTTTTGCTGTCTCAGTGGATATTTAATACCTACTATTAAATAATACTTTGTGGATTTCATTTCAGAAAGCTTGTGTAACAGCTTCATTAAACCTCTTTACATTTGAGATACTCTGCCTTATAGAGTATAAATTAGAGTAGAATTTGTTTCTCTTCCTCTTTGATATCTCAAACAAAAGTATTGCATACAATAAGAAAAGAGGATTGTAAGGGCAGAACAGCTTGATGACACCAGGAAGTGCATATCATACTTTTGAACGAGATGCAAAACTAATGTATTTGAAGAAGTACTTGAGTGAACATAGGTCAACATGCAGAAGTCTGGGGTCAGAACACTTGAATAAGTATTACAGTTTGAGGATTTATAAGGGATTGGTTCTTGCTAGCTTTACTAATTTCTTATCCAAGTAAGATTTCCATTGTTATTTGTAAGATTTTTGACCGAGTGAAAATAATGGGATTTGCCTGAAAAAACATCAGAGCTGTAGATAAGCATGGAATTAAGATCTGAATGTTCCACTTTTTTAGGAGTTAAAAACCAAACCTTATGTGAATTTGGAGGTAGTCAAACTGAACCTTCAGATCTGAACACCTGCAAAGAAGATTTGGAGCTAGAGACTGTAGCTTGAGCCCCTCTTTGTTAAGTGGTCCAAACAATAGCAGCAGCAATGTTCCTTGTTCCCAGAGCAAGCTATTTATGACAATGCCCTTTGTTAAAGGGATTGTTCAAGGGACGGTAAATTACTCTGCCAAGCTGTAGTTATTGAGTCAAGAGGAATTAATGTTTTCCTGGCATTTTCATTTGCCTTGTCACTTAAAAAAGAGACACATAGCTATTGTGATAGTGGGAAAGAGGAGAAGAATTAACTCTTGGTAGTCTGTATTCTCAGAGTTGAAAATATGGCTGGATTATCACAGTAGATTTTTACCTAGTGCAGCCAACATGAATTTTTCCTATAAATTTCCTTGCAGACAGCAGGAATACGTACTTCGTAGAGGTTTCCTGATAAGAGAATTTCAGCTCACTTCTCGTATAATTACTTTTCCTGGTGATAATAAATAGAACTGGCATGAATTAGGCCCATAGCAGTAGAGACGTTGCTGTAAACGGGGAAAAATGGACTTCAACTCTCTGGAAATTTAAAGGAGATCTCAAGTATTATTGAATGATAAATACTTAGTTTTATAAATATTTATAAATATAATATTTTCAAATATTTAATAATAATTTGCTGAACATGTTTAGACAAAAATAAACAGAAGATGGATTTCAGGACTTAGTTTAGCTTTTGTTATGGACAGGGTTAGTCTGTTCTTTCAAGGCTGTGTGCACTGTTACAATTTCCATGCACTGTCTTAAAGTTTCAGATATTAACCCATTTTTTTTCCTTCTGCAGATACAAGCAATCCATTTGTAGAGATGCACAGTGATATACCTAAAATAATACACATGACTGTGGGAAGAGAAATGATCATCCCATGCAGAGTCACAGCACCAAACATTGCTGTTACTTTAAAAAAGGTACCTTGATCCAAGCATGCTCTGAAAGTGTAAATATAGATGATGCTTTTTGTTTGCTTGTTTGTTTGTTTACAGCTATTGCAAGGTCTTTGAAATATTTTAACAACTTAGTGTTTCTTATGCAACATTTCTTGGTGTCAGTGTGTGCAGAAATATTTCAACCCTGGAGGCTTTGTTTTGTATCTCACAGAAGGGCTTCATCAAATCTCCTACACTGAGTGACAATTTTCTGAAGAAACTTAAACTTTGCATACTACTTTATGAAATACTCACTGACAAAGGTTTCTTAAGTCCAGAAGGGAATTTCTTGTTAGGAGAAAAGATTTCCTCTCACCTCTTCCTCTGACCTTCCTCCCTTTTCCTCTTCTGTCCTCTGGAACAGCCAGTAAGTACAGTCCCTGGAGACTTGCTGGGGCTGGACAAGGATCTCTGCAAGCCTTTGCCCTACCTCACTCCCACCAGCGCCTTTGCTGCTTCCTTTTACACATAAAGAGAGGGTTTTTCTTTATGGGGAAATTTTGCAGGGAAACAGCAGAGTTCGATGTGGTGGGACTAATTTTAGAAAAAAAAATGGACATTTTCGTGTTTTGGGAAAAATATTTATTTCCTAGGTGCCTTTAGGGTTACATGGACAACTAACTGAACTATATGTATGTAGTAAAGTACCTGGTATCAAGACAGAGAATGGGGCATTTTTTAAAGTTCCAGAGTTTTTTGCTTAAAAATTAGGTGGAGGTGCCTGTGATGTTTTGTTTCTAAATAAAAGGAGTTCTGTACATGGTGGCGTGAAAGTTGACACTGTTAAAAGGAAGAGAAATGAAATTTATGAAATAATATGCAATTGCCAAACAATACCACCATAAGATGCTTATCTAGTTCAATACAAGTCTTTTGTTTCCTCTCGACTGCAGAGTTTTACACCAGCCATAGATTTGATTCTGTGTTTTGTCATGACCTGGAGGTTTACCAATTCTACACAGTGCTACTTTGCTAATATAGATACTGATTTTTCTTCTTGGTTTGCACCTATTAAATCCCATGAAAGAAAGGAAAATGTAAAGAGAAGAAAGTGACCTGACCCAGGATATTACCCTATGTGTGTCTATGTATACACACACACACACAGACACAGACACACAGCTATCCTGCAAGAAGATACACAAGACTGTGGCTATGGAATCAAAAGTAAATGAGGCTTAGCTTTCCATAGAGAAAATATTGTAAAGTGGGAACTTATTTGGGCACTGCAGTGTTGCATCTGAAATCTCAGCATATTAAATTTCTAACTAAGAAAATTCCTGACAGGTTTCTCTCCTATTAAACAATATTAAAAAAATATTTTTCCTTATTCGGAGAAGATTGAGACATAGCTACTCTTTTTTTAATATCACCTTGCCTTTTGCTTGGCATTGTGGTGTAAGGCATACATCTTTACACCATCAAAAATAGATGTAATGCTCTCAGAAGGAGAAAGAGAAGGCGGAGCCAAGTCTTGAAAGAAAGGATTGGTTGCTTACATGTTTTGCATTCCAGGAAAAAAAATGTGTTCCATAATTAATCCCAGAATTTCCTGAAGCCTGTACGCTACAGTGCATTACATCATATCTTACTTTATTTATCATCCGTGACACCCTTATATGAAGATTCCAGCAAGGTTGTGCTCCCATAGTGATTAAGAAACGTGTTAAATGCATTTCACAGCTGCAGGCATACTACTCCTGAAGAAATGGCAAGAACTATTTTATGTTTTCCACCAATAATAAAGGAAGAAGTCGGTGTCCCCAGAATCACCAAATCACAGAATATGCTGAGTTGGAAGGGACCCACAAGGATCATCAAGTCCAATCCTTAGCCCTGCACAGGGCCATCTGCAGAAGTGACACCACATGTCCGAGAATATTGTCCAAATGCTTCTTGAGCTGTCAGACTTGGTTCTGTGACCACTTCCCTGTGGAGGCTGTTCCAGTGCCCAACCATCCTCTGTGGCAAGAACCTTTTTCTAATATTCGGCCTAAACCTCCCCTGACACAACTTCAGGTCATTTCCTTGGGTTCTGTCACCGGTCACCGTAGAGAAGAGATCAGTGCCTGCCCCTCCTCTTCCCCTCACAAGGAAGTTGCAGACTGCCATGAGGTCTCCCCTCAGTCTCCTTTTCTCCAGGCTGAACAGACCAAGTGACCTCAGCTGCTCCTCATACAGCTTCCCCTCAAGGCACTTAACCATCTTCATTTGGACACTCTCTAGTAGCTTAATATCTTTTCTATATTGTGGTTTCAAAAATTGCACACAATATTCAAGGTGAGGCCGCTCCAGTGTGGAGCAGAGTGGGACAATCCCCTCCCTTGACCGGCTGGTGATGCTTTGTCTCATGCCCCCCAGGACAGGGTTGGCCCTCCTGGCTGCCAGGGCACTGCTGAGTCATATTCAACTTGCCGTCGACCAGGACCCTCAGGTCCCTTTCCATGACACTGCTTTCCAGCATCTCCTTCCCCAGTCTGTATGAGTATCCAGGGTTGCCCCATCCCAGAATCTGGCACTTCCCCTTGTTGAACTTCATACAGATGGTGAATGCCCAGTTGTCTTATTAGCTGTGGCCTCCCTGCCTTTGAAGGAGTCAACAGCTCCTCCCAGTTTTGTGTCATCTGCAAACTTGCTTAGTATCCCTTCCAGTCCTGCCTCCAAGTAATTTATGAAGGTGTGAAAGAGCACAGGGCCCAAGATGGACACTAGTGACAGATTGTCAGTCTGATGTTACCCCACCATCCACTATTACCTTGTGCTTGATGTGTGAGCTAATTGTTCACCCATCACATGATGTATTTATGCAGCTGTGTGCTGGATATCTTGTCCAGAAGGATCCTGTGAGAGATAGTATTGAAAGCTTTACTGAAATCCAGAAAGATTAAATCAACTGGCTTTCCTTGATCAACTATCGGGTTTGATAAGCAGGACTTTCTTCTTATGAAGCTGTGTTGGCTGTGACCAATGATGATGATGTCCTTCAGGTGTTTTTCAACACCTCCCAGAATAATCTTCTCCATAACATAGGAGCATAACATGCTTCTCCATAAGCATGAAAGAAAAGATAGGCATTCAAAACTCTAATGTACACTTTTACTAAGCTTTCAGCTAGCTCTTTCCAGGCACTGAAGTGAGACTGACAGGCCTCTAGTTTCCTTGGTCCTCCTTCTTGCTCTTCTGGAAAGTTGGGGCAATGTTTACTAGCTTCCACTCAGCTGGGACCTCTCTGGATTCCCAAGACTACTCGGAAATCACTGAGAGAGGCTTTCCAATGACATCAGCCAGCTGGGATGAGTCCCATCAGGCTGCATAGACTTGTGGGGATCCAGCTGGAGCAGCAGATCCCTCACAATTTCAGGGTCATCTGGGAGCTGATCATTCTCACAGTCTTGGTCCTTCAGCTCAGGACACTGAGATCCCCTTGATCTGTCACCCATGTTGAAGACAGAGGCAAAGAAAGTGTTGTCTCCGTCTCTGTTTGTGAGGGATAATCCTCATCCTGTAAAGGGCCAATGATATTTCTATACTGCCTTTTGCCATTAATATATTTGAAAAAACCTCTTTTTATTGTCCTCCACATTTCTGACAAGCTTGAACTCCAATTGAGCTTTGACCACACAAATTTTCTTGCTACAGTGGCAAGCAGCATCTCTGAATTCTTCCCATGTAATGCAGTCCTCTGGAGCTGGAAAGAAAATCCCACCATTAGAGTCATTAGGTTCTTCATCTACATGGTCAGGAAGTAAAAATATGAAATATTTTTTTTGCAATCTCTCTCTTCTGGAAGGACTCACTACAGGTGTATGAGCACTGCCTCCAGCATTTTTTTCCTGTGCAGTGCTACTTCTTATTTTTAGTGGACTAATGTGGGAAAGGTTTATTATCCATCTTCAACACTCAAATGATTTCTTTTCCATCTTTACCTTAGTCAGCTCTTTCGAGATACTGTGTTGTTCTCACTTCCAAGCTGAACATCTGTAAAAGTTGTATTTTACAGCATGGCAATCATATACAACATAGGAGGAAGATCTTCAAAATTCAAGAAGCTAATAACACAGATTGGGAATTGGGGATGGAGCTTTTAATTCCTATTTCAAATTCAGCCTTCAGGTCCTGTTATAACCTTTATCTGCAACAACTACTGTCTGTTTCTCTTCCTCATCATATGAAGACTGTGAAATCAATTGATAGTTTTGATCTAATGCTTAAGACCTTGATATCCAGACCCTCTCAAACCATCATTCCTATCCATACAATTCTGGCTGCCTCATTTAAGATCCCTAAAATAAGATAATCCTTACTGCAAGTAAAGTGTGTACTTCTCTTACCTCTTAATTTGCTTTAATCTTGCTAAATGAAGAAAGCATCACCTTTTGGTACAGTGGTTTGATCCCTCTGTTTATTCTCTTTCTGGATTGTCTGTCATAAAGTCAACAATGCCATTCATGGGAAGAGAGGTAAATAAGCTTCAGCATAAATAATAAAAAGAGGAAAAAAACCCAGGGATGTTGCAAGTCATGTGGTCTGAATTGTTAATAATGCCACCTCATGCTTCCCAAATTGACGGGAAGGGAAGCATGAAAGAAAGGATAGGCATTCAAAACTCTAATGTACACTTTTACTAAGCTTTCAGCTAGCTCTTTCCAGTAAAATCTACCTTTGGAAATGTGGGGAACCACACCTTGTCTATGCACTCTTGCCCATATGTATGTACCCAAACCTGTGTGGTAGTTGAGCAAGTTTCGAGCTGGCTTCCCATCAAATCTCCAAAGCTCAGCGAAAGCCTTTTCCTTCCCTCCCCCTTTAGGTAAAGGGGAAAAAACCCTATAGAAAGTGAGAGAAATCAAACCCAACCAAATTATATAAAAAATATATATTTACATATATTTACAATTATATATACAATTTGAATATATTGTACACATGGTAGGGAGCTCCTGAGGGGGAAAAAAGGGATTAAAAAACCTAAAAAAGCCCCAAATATCCTTCAAATATACTCTGTTAATAGAAAGCTAGCGAATAAATGCAAAAAACAAATTTAATACTCCCCTGAATGCAGCAGCAGAACTGTGCAAGGTACCAGCCAACTTCCCACACCTTCCAAAGGGACTGGAGACAACGGCAGGTCCAAGCAGGCAGGCCCTGGCCTATACAAGCAAAGACCATCTGTGGAGAGACCTGTCGCCTTCAGCCACCGGAAGAGAGAAGAGAACGAGCTCTCTTATCTACGCCTTATTTATATGTTGTGTTATGGAAAGGAATGATATGGAATACTTCCTTAGATTTCTGACCCCCATTGCTAAGGAAGGCCTAAAAAATCCAAAAACCAACCCACTACAGTAGTACTGTGTTAGTGCTACTAGGTAGCAAAAAGATTTAGTGGTTGGTGCTGGGCAAAGAAGGAGGCACAGCCTATACCAAAAGAAACTGAAGTTTAGTTTGAAACAAAGAAGGTAAAAGACCAGGACTGCACTGGCAGCCATGGTGATGTGGTTCATGCAGATAAGTATGTAGACAATAAATTCCATGTTTATTGCAGCCGTCACAACAAACTGATTCTTTGAATGCCTCTGATTCGCTGCTGGTACCCGTCTGTAAGCTATTATTGCAGCTGAATTTATCCTCTGCTACTTCAGTGGAAACCTCATCGTTCCAACACTTCATAGGTTTTCTACATCTCTTTGTGATGACCAAATGGCCAAGTTTTTGACAAGGCCCTGAACTACATGGGCCCTGCTCTGCACAGGTGCAGGACCAGATGATCTCTAGAGGTCTCTTCCTACCTGAATTATTGTGTGATTCTGGGATCCTCTGTCCTTTATCATCCATGCAGTGATCAGCATGTCTGTAGTTGATGGCCTGGAAGCTGGTTTAGGGAAGAGCAAAGCAACTCTCATTCTCTGAGAGTGGAACATAGGACATCTGAACTAGTAGGGTTGGCAGAGGAGAACAGTGTGGAGGAGAGCTGGGTAAGAAACTGAAGCAAGTAAGGAGAGAGGGTAGAGCTGTGAAGGGCTCTGAGGGCAAGCACCCAACCACCACCCGTGTTCTGATCTGAGAAAAAGTCCTGGGATTTCCACCCTCTGAAAGGGACTTGTTGTAGTATCTTGTTTTGTTTCATTTAGAACAGGAATGGCAACAGAGCTCTTAAAAGCCAAGATATTGTTGAATGGTAGCTAGCAGTCTGTAATATAATGGACTTTACGTTGGGGGGGGGGTAACACACACTTCCCCCACGTTTTGTGTGCTTATTATAGCACCTTATCAGCTGTTGTAAAGATAAGGAATTCTACCAGAGCATTTTGTGCTCTCTATTTATTGTTTATTTGATTCATCATGCGTTTATTTCTTTTGGAAGAAATGGCATGAGATCAGTGAATGTGATCTCAAGGGTAGCTTTCTGCATACACTGAGCAGGCAGCATCAAGGATGCCACATTTTGGAGAGAAGCTGTACCACACAGGAAGGAGCTGGACAGCTGTGCTTCCCCCAGCCTCCGACAGCCACCCATGCTGGCTTTGGCTGGAGGAAGGAGAGGGGTGGCCAACACATAAGTCCTCTGCTCAAATAAAGGGGAAGAAAGAGATGAAGGGTCAATATGTGACTGGTGCACAGTGAGAAGTGATGGGCTGCAAGGTGCTTAGTTGATCCAGGGATCTTTGCTTAGGGCCCCAATTCACTTAAACTCTGCTCCATGCCATCTTTAAAAATATCTTCTTTTTACCATAAAAGCAGGTGTTATCAGAGTAGAGTCACATCCAGACTTTGTACCCATGTCTGATCTCTGTGTTACCCAAATGGGGGCATTTATTCCATCAATAACATACAACAAAAAAGCATGAGATTTTGTCTGACCTTCAATTCCTATGTCATGCTTTGCCTTTTCAGGGTTTTCTTTATATCTTATTAATATGGGGCTTAAAGCACAAAGGATTTTAATGTAAAATATAACTTGTACTGCTGATAAAGTGAATGCTTAATCCCACATGGCAATACTTTATTTTTCTTTTTTAAGTTGTTTGGACATCATAAATGAGAGATGCATCAAATTGAATCCTGGCAATAATTTGTTAAAGCCATGAAATGACAGCAAACTAAGTCCATTTGTCACCTCCATTGAAAAATGGGTGTTTGTGTCTCTGTGGTGAAACAGAGTGCAAATATGAGCACTTTAGCTGCCAACCAGGAGCCAACAGACCAGCAGCCCAAGTGCTGAAGTTAATGATAGTGTCAATCTATTGTGTCATAAATTACATCCTGTTATAAATAATGAAATCTTGGAAACAAATACAACATTCACATTCTTCACCCAGATTTTTCCTTTATTTTGTGATGCAAATGTGACTTGAAAAATCTGCATCATTAAATGTCATCCTTTCTACTTTGATTGGCATTTTTTAGGGTGTTTTTTTACTCATTCCTTTTTATTAGGGTACTTTGATTAGAGAGTAAGCATGAGGAGGAGTTGTTTTTATGATGTGTGTTTGACACTTCCAGATTCCACGAGAAACCCTAATTCCTGATGGCAAGACAATAATCTGGGACAGCATGAAAGGCTTCAGAATACCTAAAGCAACCTACAAATTCATAGGGCTCCTGAGCTGCGAGACAACCATCGATGGACACACATATAGCACAAAATACCTAACGCATCGAGAAAGTATGTAGCGTTCACCATTCCCTGTCTTTCAGAAAGCACTCTTCCCTGCTGACATTACTAATTTTTCTCTCTTTGTCACATGCAGCCAACACAATTTTTGATGTTCAGTTAAACACCCCACGTCTTGTCAAGATGCTGAAGGGAGACAGCCTAGCACTTAACTGCACTGTCACTGCAGCCTGGAACACCAGAGTGCAGATGACATGGACTTATCCTGGGGAGGTGAGCACTGTGACTGAAATAAAGAAACCAGAAGTTTCCCACAGATCATGCTGCATCTATCATCCTGGGAGGAATTCTTCTTTGGAATGCTTGCCGTGGTTTGCATTCCATCATTTTGACCCTTGCTGACGTGTCTCTCTTAAGGTTCCTTTTTTTCTTTCTGGTGCTTAATTGAATAAGTAAACATGTTTACACAATGTACTTTGGTTATATTGCATAATCACAAGCGAACACTAGAATTGTTTCATGTCTGGGAGCTTCTTTTCGACTTGATGAAATAATAAAAATTTATCACCCAGTTCCAGGCAGGGACATACTCTTGTGACAAAAAAGTTTTCAGTGAAGCTGGCTTTCTCAACTCATTCATTTCAAAGACTGGCAGACAATCAGGCACCCAACCTGAGCATGTTTAGAAAAGATATTATGATTTAGCTAGCCAAAATCTCATTTGTCAAGTGTCACATGCACAGTCCTCTTGTTTTGACAACTACAGGAGTGATCTTGAATGTGTTTCTCCACCCCCTGTGTTGGGAGCATCCTCATAAATATTTGTCACTTACAGAATAACTGCCAGGGAGTCCTTGTAAAGCTGATAAGAAATTTGACATTAGCTTAAGATTTACAACTCCCATTCCTTTCATGTCAGTTTGATTTATGCTGATGATTCAAGTCAAGATCATTTATTATGTCATTCATTGTGTCTAATTACAAGCTGAAATTATAATTGCATTACATAGGAAAAATTAATGTAATTATTTATTATATACTGTAACCATTTTCTCTAGCATTTTTTCACCCCAGAAGTAAACAACTTAGCAACAAGAATTACTCCAAATATATTATATTGCTCATTGCTGCCTTACCAAACCCCAGCTGGGCACCACACTTGTGAAATTCTGCTTTGTTTTTATTTTTATGGTAACTTAAGGGTACTCAGTGTTTATAAACCACCAACAATGTCCTGGGTTAAATAAACTTCGAGGCCAAAGGTTGAGGGGGAGTTGCAGGAAATAACTCCTCAGACTTTCATTATCTTCAGTTCCACCCTGCCATTCCCTTGCCAAATCTAGTCCATTTTCCATCTGTAGCATTTCCAGAATTCTCCCTTTCTTGTGTTATTGTTCTCTTCTTCTATGTGTCTGCTGCCTACGGCACTGAATCCAGGCACCAAACCATGTACTGCTCTTCATATTGTGATTTTTAGGAGCAAGTCTGGACAATGCAGTGGGGAGAGGGGCATGTTGGTATGGCAGGCTGTACAGAAGGTATGATCTTCCTCTGGAAAGTACTGCTTTAGATGCTGTTACAACTTTGGTGAAGACAGGGATGAATTGCCATATAATGTTGCATATATTTTTTATTGTTGACCCCCTGGAAATGTTAAGCATCTTTTTATTACTTATCTGTGCTGTACAGAGGGATCTGGGGTTTTTTATTAAGTTATGGTGGCAGTACAGTAAAATAAAAATCCTAATAATCATGAAAATTGGCTTGATTAAGCTTTTTGTTTTTCATTTTTTTGCTTTTACAGACAAGGAGAAGAGGTTCCGTAATGCAGCGAATTGACCAGAAGAATACAGAGGCTAATATTTTTTACAGCATCCTTGTTGTTGACAAAGTGCGTGATATTGATAAAGGGCAGTACACCTGCCATGTGAAGAGCGGGCCCTCGATCAAAGCTGTTAACACAACAGTCATTGTTTATGGTAAGAAGTGTTGCAGATTTATAGAATACAGAATGATCATATACCAAGGTCAGTCATATGATAGCTTTACATCTTGACAGAAAGTGGAAGTGAATTTGTAGCATATTCATCATAGGCAGAAAAAGGAAAACAAGGGAGGAAGGGTACTCAGGAGGAAGACCATGTGCCAATTCTTCCATGACCGTTTCTTATTGTTACCAGTAGACACGTTAATGTTCCATTTGATCCATTTTGTCTGCTAAATACTGCAATGACGCTGTCTTCAGTCAGTTCTAGCAGATGCAGTCAGTGAAACCATAGTTTTTTGGGGAAAAAAAGTACAAGCTGAATTTAAATAGAAGAATCTTGTATGGCACTTCATACTTTGCTGTCTCTGAAAAATTAAGAAGATATAGATACCCTAGCTCTGCATGGAGCAGGGAGCTTGTAGATCATTCAAAAATTTAACAAGGACAAGATACTGCAAATCATTAATATGGTTTCACAGTGGGAACCTTAAACAAGTTCCCCGTGATCTGCCTGGGCCTTCTGTGAAGTCTGGCAATTTCTGGCGTTATTTCAAAAGTATGTGAATTAGGGCTTTTGTGCACTGGGACTCCAGGAGAAGCTACCTTCTTTGTGGCATCTTGTTACAAGTAGGACTTTACAGGATCTTTGGGGAACCACTGGTGCTATAGACCAAGTGGCTGATGGGTGTCCTCTACAATCGATTTGTTCATGTTTTCAGTGGTGTATCTTTTCTCTCTCACCTGGAAGTGTGGACTAAGCACCCTGTGTTGGTATTCTTAGAGAGTATTTCAGTCCATTCTCTCTATTTCAGCTCTGGGAGCATAGGATGAATCATGATACCTACTTACTATATTCTTAAACAATTAACTGAAGCTGTCAGAAACGGAGTTTTAGATTAAAATTAAAGTTAGAGAAACTAGAACTGTCAAAGTCAGCCTGTAAACTCTTATTCACATAAGCAGCCCCATCTATGGGATACCTATATTAGAAAGAGCCTCTGTGAATAAAGGCTTGCAGAATCAGGGTTGTATCTTTATAACATGACTTATGTAATTAAACTACTTATTTGTCTTCTGCATGCTATTTTCAATGTACATAGCAAGTTTGAATAAATATTGCACTTGTATAATGGATTTCCCCCATCCTTTTGCAATTCATAATATGAGTAAATATTGGATTGTAAATTTGATAGGTACTATCAAAGGGACATTCAAACAGTTTTTCATTTTTGAATCTTTTATTTTGCACAAGTTGGCAGGGGAGGAAAAGATATTTTCCAATGTATTGTGTGAATTTTGTGTTCTATTGCCTCTGGTAAAAGCCATCAGGTTGCCAGAGAGTTGGAGATATGGGGCAGAACAACTGAAAAAGAGCAAATTCCAGCAGGTTCAGATTGTTCTGTGAAGTGACAAAGATTTGTTTGTTTAATAAAACAGCTGTTTACCAATGATACAGAAAGTTTCTTACTTTTTCCTTTGCTATTTCTCTGAAGGTCCCTTAAATCCTCTTTGGCAGAATATTTTCTTTTGCAACATTAATTGATTCTTTGCCTGTAGAAGTAGAAAGGTCATCTGATCATCTAGTTCAGCTTCCCACATACCAAGAACCACTTAATCTCTTACGCATTTTTTTCTGGATGAAGCACAATATGAATTTGGCTAGACCATATCTTCTCCAAGCAGATTCATGCCCTGGGAACTGTATCTCAGTTTCTTGTATATTTGTGGTATTCTTTTCTATTTTACGGATCTCTAGGAGCTTAGGCTCTATTCTTGTTGTTGCCATGTGGGAACATCAAAATTATTAACGATAATTTTTATTTGGATTCCTATTCTTTTTAGTAGAGCAACTCTTTTTGCAGGAATAAAAATCAGTAATACAGTGCGCTTTTTTATTTTGTTTAAGATAAAATGTTCATTAATTTGAAACGTCGAAGAAAAACTGCGCTGGAGGCTGTAGCTGGAAGAAAATCCTATCGCTTGTCAGTGAAAGTGAAGGCATTTCCCTCTCCAGAGGTTATATGGTAGGACAACAGTTACTTTCAAATATGCATCTTGAACCTCTTCTTAGATGAATAGGACCCCTTGAAATGACAACAAACTGGAGGCAATACAATTCAAAAGTTTATTTGGAAGTTTCAGAGTTGCCCAGGGTTCTAACAATTTATGAGAACATTATTTCCATTTTGCAAGCGCAAAAAAGGAGATCTGGAAAGTTTAAAGTTGAGATCCTCAAATGTGTTGAATATGTCTCCTCTTGAAATCAATGGACATCTCTAGCAGCTTTGACTGAAGTGTCTCATTCAGCTTCACTCAGACTTAGATATGAGACCTGAACTTGCTTTTCAGACAGTAAGAGAAAGAAAAGAAGGTTTTCATTAAAATAGCTGTTTGACTTGAGTCATACAGACATGCACTATTACGAAAAAAAAAAAGGGAGTTGGTGCTATTATGTTGTGATCTGCAGGTTGTAGATCTACTTTAGTGACGGGGGCACTCACTTTATCTCATGTATACTGTGCTAAGAAGTCTTTTGAACAGTTTTTGTATAATCCAAACTATTTTTATATAAAACAATGTTATCTATTCATGATCTGAAGTGTTTTTTTGTTTAAATCGTTTTAAACACCAGTAACTCTGTTCAATTCATTGCACTTCAACAAAATGACAAGACTGATTAAGAAAACAAACCACACATACATGAACAGTGAGAAGTCATGTTACTCACAGCCAGGAATCACTTTTGCTCCAAAAATGTTGTTCCATTTTACAAACCCCTTACATTTATGGCTCCACATGGAAAATTAAGGGGTGAATGTGGCACTGATGCTAGCCATTTATATGGCACATTCTGTTTCTCTAATGGTTGGGCTTATTGACTATATTGACCATTGACATATAGATCCAAAACTCCTGAAATAAAAAAATCTCCAAACATTTGAAAAATAATTTTAAAATTTTTTATTTATTTCTCACTGTGAGGTTGGTCAAACATTAGAACAAGTAATCCAGAGTGGCTGTGGAGTCCTCTATCCTTGGAGATATCCAAAACCATACTGAAAATGGTCTTGGGCAACCTTCTGACCTTGCTTTGTATAGGGGATTGGACTCGACAAAAGCTCTTTCAGCTGTAACTATTCTGTGGTTCTGTAAAATACAGATACAGTGAAATGCCTAAATCCATAGCCCTTTGAACAAATTTTTAGTGCTCCTTCAATAATAGTAAGAGTTTTCTGTAAATACTTATTAAAACCTGTGAATCATTTTGATCAAGTCCATCATCATAGTGAATCTCTATTGCACCCTTCTACTAACATCATGTCAATCTTCTTGCAACTTACTAAAATGTAGTTTACAATGTATTTGAGACTTTGAAGAAAAATGTTGTGCTTCAGGAATCTGTGTGTAAGCAACAGTTAGTACTTTCTATGTTGATTTTCTGTTATCTTTGGAAACATTCACTTGATAGCAGGATATCTGATTCTTAAGTGCTTATCTAATCTACTTACTCTTCCTCTTCCTAAAATCACAGCTGTGCTTAGGCTACTGTAATCCTTTGTCCCAGGATGTATTCTGAGGTCATAAAGAAATGGTCACTGCGGGGATGATGCAACCTTTATTTCCATGAGCGACTCTTAGCCAGAATGGTTGTCTTCTAGACTAAATGGTGGCACAAGCATGGACAATTGGGATCTTCAGAGATAGAGTTGCAATTTTCAGCAACTCTCAAATGCCATAGAGCCCTGTCAGATCCTTAAAAATTTTAATGTATAGAATAGATTTTCTAAAGTTCTTTACAAATATCAGCAATCCTTTTTTAAAGGGAAGGAGAAGCCTCTAGTAAACAGAATCTCAGACTGTAAATCCTTTCCCAAAGATTGAGAAGTGTTGTGAAATGAAGGAACACAGGCAGTTTAACCAAAAATAGTTTACAAAATTTTGATTTTTGGAATTCTGTTAAACAGGTTAAAAGATGGGCTACCTGCTGCTGAAAAATGCGCCCGGTACATAGTTAAAGACTATTCATTAATCATCAAGGATGTTGCTGAGGAAGATGCTGGAAACTACACCATAATATTGAACATAAGACAGTGGAACTTGTCGAAGAATCTTACAGTTACTCTTACAGTAAATGGTGAGTTTGCAACCTGTTCCCATGCTTCTCCTGAACATGTAAACGCTGAATTTTCATTCAGCTGTATTGTCATTGATCTTGCACAGGTCAGGACTTTGTGGGTTTTCTTGCTGACTTGCATGGGCCCAAATACAAGCCTCAGATACTGTGTGGCAGACTGATCTTTGAGTCAGAAGATGGACACTGGTTTTCATTAGAAGGGTTTCTGTCTTCCACAGTCACATACTTATTTGTGATGACTTAAATGTGTTACTAACTGCTCATCTGACTTGATTTAGGACTGCTGGGTTGTTTTGTTCTCCTGGGAAATTTTCTTGTTACTCACACTGCAGGAATGTAGTATTTTTATGATCATGCTAGACATTGGAAATGAACTTGTTTTAATTGCTTTTCGATTTTTACTCTTTACAGTGAAACCCCAGATATACGAAAATGCTGTGTCTTCATTCCCTGATCCCAATCTGTATTTACTGGGCAGCAAACAAGTGCTGACATGCACTGTGTATGGTATTCCTCAGCCTAAAATTACATGGATGTGGTATCCCTGTAAACAAAACCATTATAAAACAAGGTAGGACAACTTTCTTACTTTTATTTAGCATGTCTTCCCTTAATATTACACTTAAATATTTACTTTTTTTTTTTACAAGAATAAAGCTTGCTATAAGCATTGCTTAGTTAGTAAAGTTTGTATTCAGCCAAATATTTAAGCACATACTTAACTGCAGGAATACAAGATGTCATTCAACTAAGTACAACGAACATCTCACACTAAGGGTACTTGCTTTGAGATCAGTCAGAGAATGGACAGCATTTCCTAGAAGCACATGCTATTTTTCCCACTATGCCTTTCTTTGGGATTATGCTAATGACTGTCTTTCTGTGCCCTTCTCACCAAGAGGTGGCACTAGCAATCTCTCCGTTTTCTGGAATAGATATAACCTGAAATTCTCCATTTCGAGGGCAGGTGAGGGCTGCATTTCCTCTATCTGGTATGTTACCCTTGAAGGGCAAGTCACAAAATTCTGAGTATTAATTTATTTTGCAAATAGGTGTAACAGAAAAGAAGTCACATCTTCTAACTAGAGAAACATTGAGAAAGACCTATATGAAAATTTTCAGTCTTTTAGTTTCTTTCAAGAGTTTATACAACTATGCATACTCTGGATTGAAATCTCAGTGCAGCACTGAAGAAACAGTTGTTTCTTTCTTGGGAGCTGGGGTGGTGCTCATCCATTGTCAGATATTTCCTTCTGTCAACAAACACGGATCTGCACTACAGCACAGGAGAGTGTGTCATCAGAAAGAGAAATTAATAACTACAAGCAGGTGTTCAATTATGTGCTAAACTGTAGACTCCATTAAATGTTAATTAGGAGTGTGTTTGAGCAGGTGATCCAAGGAGAAATGTAACAATTTGAATCAGCTACTGGATCTGTTACAAGGTTGTTTCCAGATTTGATTTCAAATTGCTTCATAATTGTTCTGTGATATTCTCTCTAACCCTCTTCCCTTCCTTCTCCTTAAAGTACTCACTGAAAAAGTAGTCTGGAGAACATCATTTATAAAGCTTTGCCTAAAAGGAGTGGAATGACTCCCTCTGAATAATATGGTGACAATTAACTATCACAGAAAGGCATAAATACCCAAGTAATTACATTTTGTTTCCTGCTCCAGGTGGGGAGCAAAGTGGAGTACCTCAGCAGCTGGCACACCTTGCTCGGGCTGATGTCTGTGCCGGTTTGGGTGTTCTCCTTCAAGAACTGGAAAACCCTTTAATCCTACTTATTTCATTACACTTTCCTCTTTGTGCGAGGGAAAGTTTGCCTAAATAACAGATTTAAGGTGCATATACCTTGTGCAGATAAAAAACTTATCTTGTTCTGCCCTTACAGCATTTTTCTTGTATTTACCTGCCCAATGTTAGGTTTCCAATATTAAAATGTTGCTCTGCTTGTGCTCAAGTAGTGCTTATTTCCATGCACAGATGCACCTTGTACCTTAAGTCAATAAACCTCCACAGGTGTATGGCATTCACGGTGTATGGCAGTAGGGATTCTCAGCAAATTTCTGAGTTGTGTGTCACAGGACAGAGCATCTACTCCAAGTGAAAAGATGCTGTTGCTGCAAAGATTGTGCAGATCATGCACAGATCTGTTTGCTCCAGGATTTGTATATGTGTTTAACTTCTCATCACTTGACTAGTGTCACTGCAAGCTGGAGGATGATGCATAGTGCATGTTAGATGCTTTTATTTTTGAAGGACTGTTGCCTACAACCTCCTTAATGGCAACCATTAGGTTATATGGCTGCTTTTTTCAATTTATTTTCAAACCAGTATTTCTGTTTCAGTGATCTAAAAATACCTCAATTAATTCCACTGTTTTTAAAAGCAGATGTAGTTTAATGCTTTGTGATTGATGCAGTCAATTTGCATAACTTTTCTTTCTACTTCAGTCTGGCCAGTAACAAGAGACCAGCCGAACAAAATAATTTCCATAGTTTCCTCATAACAAATTAAAAATTAAAAAAAAAAAAGTTGTAAAATTGCTCAACAAATGTGAATTTTTGAAACATGGAAAGACCAACATCATTAAAATTCCCTGTTCTTTATTTTCTGTTACAATTACTTTATTTGAACCAACTCCATTGCCATTAAACAACTTTCTGTTAGCTAGCTAGCTAACAAGCTAGATAGGTGATAAGATTGTCTTCTGATGGTCACCCCAGCAAGGAAACACAGGTGAGTCAAGAAAAACCATCAGGGGCAAATTGTAATGTTCTGGGGCTTTCTAAAGCTTATGTAGAGCTATTAAATTTAGAGATGACAGGCAAAAGACAGTAGAAGATGCAATGAGAAATAAAAGCAAGTAGGGAAAAAAATAAAATTAGCATTTCTTAAATGATTGAGAATCTTCTTCTCCAGGGCTACCTTACTGCAGTTTACTCTGCTGGTCTGTAGCAGACACATACATTCCCAAACCGAGAAGTCCGCAGTTGCTCAGTGGATATAGCAGAGGACAGCTGGTGGGACACTTGTCCTGCAGTGTCCACCAGCCTCACTGGCCTTTTCTCTACCACTCTGGAGCTGTTCTTTCTGTCCTGGTTTTGGCTCAGGTTGGGTTGTCAGCAGAGGTGTGCAGGGGCAGACAGTTGCAGGACTTGCTGAGGGTCTCCAGAGCGAGGCAGGCTGGGATCCACCTAAAACAGGTCAGTTCTGAGGCTGCAGAACAAGTGTCTGCATGCCAGGAACGTGCTTGATGTTAATGGTTCTTGACCTGAATCTCTTCAGCAGATTTGTGTTTATCTTAAACTGGCCTGGCAGAGATTGCCAAGAAAGGGATGTGGGATACTGCTATTGCTCAGCAGTTATGCAGTGTCATTTGGGGCAAGTTTCTCTCTCTGGACATTTCTGTGTGGGCAGTTCAAGAGATACCTTTGAGCTCTGCCCAAGGTTTAACTGATCTGCCCCTCAGAAACTGCAAACAGACGCCACACTGAAATTTTACTGTAGATGTTCCAACTCTCCTATCACCTTGCTGCAACCCTCTCTCCTTGAGCTATCAGTTTTGCTTAGCTTTAAACTGAATACGAGATTATTATTTTACAACCCTGCCATCACATCAGTCTGTGATTTTTTGGCTTTTGGGTTATTTTCTGTGTGTGTATGTGCTTGAGGGAGAGAGAAACATAAGTGTACTGTGAAGTTGCCTACAAAAACAAAGTCATAGTAAAACTAGTACATAATTCTCTACCTTCCTGACTATAGTGTCAGGATATGAACTCTTCTTGGTGGTAAAATCACCTAATGCTGGGATTGGAAATGGAGGGCTGAATACATGAAGTTGAGGACAGAAGCAGGCAGCAGAGACCAGGGCTGTGCAGCAATGCTGAAGCTGGTGCTGCTGCCAAAGAGCTAATTTCAGGAAACCAAAACATTTGCAGCGCTCTGATGTGTGAGGGTCCTCACTGAAATCACTACGGATATGACACAGAGTGATAAGAAGGGAATATCACCTCCCTTAGAGACTTGTATGCAGTATAAAGGCAGGGTCATGTGAATGACTTTCTATAAAAATAGTTTTCTATTAAATTTCAACAGAAATAGCTCTCCAGCACTGCAGAGGGAGGAAGAGGAGCATTTCTGGGAGGAAAAAAATAGAGGTTTTCCTTGAAACTTCTGCAGACATACAGAAAGACTGAAACTAGCATAATGACATTGCACGGGCAGACTCCCACTGACTTCAGTGAAAGAGGAGGCAGGCCATGTGTGCATAGCAGTCTAATTGCATTTCTGCATTGTTTATGTCAGTGTATTAATAAGGGATTGAAAGGCAGAATCATTAGGATGTACTTGGAGAGATGATCAGGGGAAACCAGATTTGGAACATCAGTGAGGTATGTAAAATGAACAAGTAAAGAACAAATGTTAATTGTACTTAATTAGAAATGTACTGAACCACCCAAATTTAATTGTTGGATGTCTGCAAACATTGATGCCCATTAGTTTGTCCACAGCAACTGGTTTTGTTCCCTGTGCCATCTTCTATTTTCAGGAAAGGGAAACCTGAGTCCTTAGAGCTGGTAAAAGTAGGTCAGATGCCATTAATAAACAGGTAGTTCTAAAATGCCTTTGTTTCATTTGACATGTGGCTAGATCCTCAGCTCTAAATTCACACTGTCTGAGGATCCGGCTGATGGTCTTTTTAGCTTCCACCCTGTGCTATAAGAAATCTTCTTACAGCAATCTAGTAATGTAAAGGTACTTATGGGTACACCAAAAAATTACACTAGCTATTCCCTTATTTTGCTGCAGTTGGGGAAATAGATTAGTGTAAAAAAAAAATCAAACTCTGTGATTTTTTTACGTATCTCTCAAAAAATGCAGATGAACTGCCATGACTGTACATTGTAGCAGCATGGACTTGCAGGGAATTTGAAACCAAAAGAAAGAGAGGAGTGAAATAGCATCTGATCTGCTTCAGCCTGAACACGCAATATGTTGAAGTATCTCATTCTGCACTTCCACTGGGACCCAAAATTCAATGCTTGCTTGCAAACACATTCTTTCCTCTGAAAACACCTAGTGGGACTGTATCCTTGTCTTCAGTCAGTATTATAGAATTTTAAAATATTTTTTACTATTTTGTTTGCAAAATGCCATATGAATCAGACCTGGCGCATACATATGGTTACATAAGCTTGACAAATACATACTTTACACCAAGTACAGTTTGCCCCAGTCTGTCCTCAGTGTAAGATGCTGATGAATTTATTCTGCAAACTAGAAATAACTTCCTTATGGGTCTTAGTTGAACCAGAACCTTAAGCTTTCAAATTTTGAAATTTCTAGTTTTCAAATCACTTCAAACCAAATTTAAAAAAATAAACTAAACCAAGAAGTATCATCGTTCAAACTTAAAACACAAGAACTACAGCAAGATCCAGGTGGTCAGGGATGCTCTGCTTAGCATCAGACTTTTATTCTCACTCACCTATGGTTTTTTTACTTGCTCTCCCCTTTTTTTTTTTCTCATAGTTTCTTTTTTTTCCCTCTTGTTGCCTTCACAGGATGGTCTCTTGGCTTGACTATGTGCAGTCTTAGGGAAAAACACATAAGGGCCACACAGATCGTGGGACGTTACTGATTGATCTTTTACTCCCCGTGGCCCAGCCCATAGAATATACAATGTGTGACAGGCTGTATGTGGGGACTGCACGATGTGAGCGAGGCCCCGCACGCTGGCGGTGTTCGAACCAGTGGGGCGTCCCAGCCCGTAGCCAGAAACCTGCTCCTGCACTAGCAGGGGCTCCGGGCCAAAGGAAGGCACCAGGTCAAACTCTGTGTGTGCTTAGGAGCGATTATGAATGGAGTACTATTACTGGATCTAGTACACCTTTTACAAAAATATACAAACTTTAGTTAGCATCCTTTTTCCTTTTATGTGTATGCCTTTCAAAAAGCCTTTGCAGAAGGCTTTGAACAGATATGTCATGTGAGGTAAGCTTGTGCTCAGAAAAAAATACTCTGTTAAAAAATAGAAAACAGAGGTTAAGAGGGAACAACCAGTTCTTGCAGAGTAGGGAGGCGACCAGTGAAGTTTCTCAGGAGCTGGTGCTGGGGTCTGTACTTGTCAACATGTTCAGAAATAACGCGTAAAAGATGGTAAGGAGGTGTCAGAGTCTGATGATGATACCAAGTTATGCAGATTTGTAAGGATGAGGGGCTGATTGCGAAGAAATGCAGAACTGTATGAACCTGGGTATCCAAGTGACAAAGTGGCAGGGTGAAATTCGCTTAAGATAAATGTGCATGATATACACAGGAAAAAAAAATCTGCTTTCATATGTACGATACATGTAAAAAGGCTATTGGCTGGTCATTACTACCACAAAGAGGGATCTGAGTGTTGTGATAGATGTGTTTGTGAAAATGATCACCATCATGAGCAGCTCAAAAAGCAAATCAAGTGTTAGGAATTACCAGGAAAGAAATAAAGACTGGAATAAAGAACACCATGATAACTCCACAAATCCATAAATTACCGAGATCTTTTATACCGTGAGCATTTCTGATCCTTTCATTTCAAAGGATGCAGCAAACTGGGAGGCACACAAGGAGTGGCATCAAAAAGGGTTAAAGGAATTTCAGGGAATGAGAGGAATGTGTGAGGGACCAGTGAGGAAGGAGGTCAAGTCTCTGCAGACCAAAAAAGAGGTGATTTGGGGGCTACAAGATAGAGATCTACAAATTTGTGATCTACACACATGTCTGAGAAGCAATTGCGTATGTCTTTTCCAGTTCAAAAAGTAGGGACCATTAAATGAAGACAAGAAGAGCACAATTTGGAACAGAAAGAGGATATAGCTCTTTGTGCAGTGGATAGCATATCTGTGAAACTCCTCACCAGAGGATTCTGGGGGTTTGAAAAGTTTGTGCAAAGTCTTGGAAGAGAAATCCACTGAAGTGTAGAAACAGTCTCCATTGCGGGAAGTTCCTGAGCTGATAATAATTGGTGACTGGGGGAGTATTAGGAGGAAGTATCTGAAGTTAGTCCTGCTCTTACTCATCCCCAACCATCTGCATATGGTCATTGTTGGGACAGGATATGGGGTAGATGGATCCTTGGTCTTACATCCATGTCTGTCAGTATTTTCTCTTCCTGTTTTCCCTCTAATCAACTCCCCTCTCTCCTTAGAAATGTTTCCCTCCATTCTTTCTCATCCCTTCCTTGTTTTCTGCCTGCACTTCCAGTCCCTCAATCCAGTCAGCCCAGAGTTACTCTCAGACCCCTACTTGGAGTGAAGCTGAAAACAAATCATCCTGAAAAACACAACCTCTGTGCAGCAATAGGTCCTCCGTCTCTTTGCTAATCACTGGAAAATGGAAAGGGTGTGAGTTGTGCCTCCAGCTTGTCAGTAAGACAGGGAGTATTAAGAACTACGTAAATAGGTTAGTAAGCTGTTACTCCTTTCTACAACCAAGAGGATCCACTCAGCACAGCAAAGGAAGGGGATTTTGACACTGTGAGAAGGAAGATGTTGCAGATACACAGATCTTGGAAGGTTATAGATGTAAGGTTATGTCTAGAAGTTGAGTGAGCTATCAAAAGTGAGTTGTGCATGAAAAAGAACCTATGCAAGAAGCGTCTGAATGGTATCTTGGACTTTATATATAGGGAACATAAATCTGAAATAAAAAAAATAGAGTTGACACTGTAGGTAGAGGTTTCATGGACTTTCTCTTTAGGATTCTGACTGTTCAACCAGATCACAAGACCCTCTTCCTTGCAGTACTACAGCCTATTAAAATCAGACACATTTTTCCCCACAAAGAAATTCTAGGTGTTTGTGAAAATCTCATACTTTGAGTGATAATTCTATAGTTCCAGCAAAAATCCAGCTCCTCTATGGAGGACGTGATTGTTGCTTTTGGACAGAGAAAGTGGAGGCTGAGTCTCGGGATTGCATGGGACATGAGAGCGATTATAGTCTAGTAAAGGAGGGAACAGAGGTGGGTAATAAGGAAGGAAGGGAGGTTTGGCTGAAATATGATAGTAATTTGTGTCCGTGAAGAAACAAGAAACAAGATCAAGAAGCAAAATATAGTTATCCGATAAGACAAGGTCAGAAAATTTCAGGTAACCTCAGGATGTACAGACACGTGAAAAATTACTTTCAAATGGCGTTATGTTCCCTAATGGCCAGGAGTCTCAAGTGTTGGGAAAGAAATTGGAAACAGAATGGAGTTTTTTGTGACCTTCAGCCTCAATCATTTGCATTTTTTGTTGTGAGTAGCTGATGTTGCAAGGTGCTCAGGTGTGCAGATATAGAAGTGATTTTTTTCCTGTGGAAATGTGAGCATGCGCTGATGAATGGTTGAAAGTTGGGGTAGGTAATACTGCTGCTGATCTTACTGCTGCTTTTGAGATAGCTCAAATCAATCATGTTTCCATGGAAGCATATTGGAACAGTTCAGGGCAAGTCATAATGTTTGGAAAGGATGAGGATGAAAAGGAAACACTATCTCATTATCTGGTTGCATGTAGATAATAGCAAGAAAGGCAGTATGCAGCTATCAAATACTTTCTTTTTTGATAGAACCATGGAAATACACAACATATGCCATACACCCTACTGTTTTCAAAGATGCCGACCAGGAGGATGAGGCATTTGTGACATCAGGGATCTCCCCTAGAGAACATACTTACTCTCCAGATATCCCCCTCAATGGGGAAACAAATCATTTTACAAAACAGAAAAAAACCTCAGTCCTCCCTCTGGCAAGTGAACAGTACACCAGGGCCCTATCCCAGCCTAATGTACGGAAGCCACTTAGAAATCCTCCAGCCACCCCATAGGCTGTCAGTGAATAGTTTCTCAGCACGGTGTCCTTGGTCACAAGTTGCACCTACTCTGGAGACAAAGGTTGAGGAGTGCCAATGGAGAGTTGCTGCACTCTGAGAGTCATGAGTGTATCTGAAGTGAGATGTGCTGGTGATATCCCATCTGCTCGTGGTAGGCAAATGTTGATACTATGATGGGAAGAAGTAGAGACCAGTGGCAGTGTGAGCAGAGAGGAGAAGGAGTCATGGAAGGGAGGAATATGCACCACTTTCACTAGGATTTCTTATGTGGCATTCCTTGCTAAGTTTCTACATAAATATAAATAAACAAATAAACAATATACAGTGTAAAATATATCAAGTTCCTATGCTTTGTAGACTTCCTCCTAGCCCCACTAATCCCCATATTGGGAAAGGTACTTGGGATGAGCTCCCAGCTGCAGCTTTGCCACCAAATGCAGTGGGACCAGTGTTTCAATCTCTAACTTATTGGTTTTGATCTAGAGCAGGAACATTTGGACCAAAGCTTCTGAGAATCACAGACTCATAGGCACAGACAAAGCTGGCAGGGGGCCAGCAGATGTTCTCCCCTTCCCCCTTATAAAGCACGTTTCACAAACTGTACATGATCCTGCTACTATTTTTCCTCTCTGTTTCCTGCTTCAGATTGACTCAATATTCCCAGGGACGCGTGGCTACACCAGCCCTATGCTACCAATTGCACAGTGCTGGATGCTGAGGCACAGAGCTGGCGAGGCCCATGTCATTCAGATTTTTTTGATAACTTCCAAATGAAAAACAGTTCCTATGTATTCTTTACAATTCCAGGAATTCCCAGAGTTCCTGTCTTAAGTTAGTGTTGTCACCATTGCCTCTTGAAAGATGTGAGTCAGCCCAACTGGGATTTGTAGTAGCATTGCCCCGATACTGCTAGGAATAGATTGCTGCTCTTTAAAAAAGAAAGGTGCTGAGAAAAGTATTGTGACTGCCATTAATCACTCTAAAAAATGGGCAGTATTACTGACAGGATGGCTTCCCCTGGCTTCCTAGTACTGGTGCAACTGACAAATACTATCAATTGACAAGCACTGCCTCAGTGATTGAGTGTGATCAAGGCTTCCAGTGGCTTTACCAAGAGGAATGCTTAGAGAGTTGAATGGGATGTTACAGGAGGTAACAATTGCAATGGCCTCTGGTATCACAAAGGAGGAATTGGGAGGGAGGAGCTGGGAAGACAAGGAGATAGAGAAGAGTGTTTTTCCAGCGGGTCTGGGGAATGAGGCTCTTCCACTGGTATTTTTCATTGTACTGTTTGAACTGCAAACTACAGTACTGTCTTTGGGATGGGGAAGACGTGTCTGGTCAGGCTGGATGTGGCGCTTTCATTTAGAACTGACTGTCATGCTTGGGGTCAAGCTAGTCCTGTGAATAATTGCACAAATCACTTAGCTCCTCTGCTCTGCTACAAATCACTGGGGTGACAACAGAACAGCTTTTCTTCTGAGACGAGTAGTTTAATCGTCAGGACTTTAGCTTGGAGCTGGTTTGTAGTTAGATTTCGGTGACATACATCAAGATGACATGAAGTACACTCTTACCCTGGAAACTTTTCCCCATTGATAGTTATAAATACACCACACTATTGTGCTTGGCGTGCTGTATACTAATAGACGTGAGGGCTCTGAAACTCATTAGGAAAGGGAGCGGGCCACTGAGCAGAGTGAGGACAGTGTGAAGCGAAGGTTGATCACCATAGCCTTGTCCAGGATAAGCCATGGGAGTTTTCTTATCTCACTTTGGCAGGAGGTGCTGCTAGCTTCCTGTGCGAAATCAGGAGCATATGCAGCTTTCCTCTTGTTGTTTGGCTTCCTCCGCTACACAAGACGGTTCCCAGCACTGTGATTATCTTTGCATCTTCAAACATGGCACACTCTGCTTCCTCAAGGGCTTGATGTATTCTTGAGAAGCAGGCTGGCTCCTCTCCCCCAGGCCACTTCTCCAGGGCCCCTGCCGGTGCCAGCTCCGCACATCACAAACCCTTTATAAAGCTGGACTTAACTTCTGGTTGCATAAACCACCCCCAGCCTTTCCAAAGTCATGCAAATTCCTGATGAGATGAGCAGGTCTGACGGCAGAAGGAGCCCTGCACCATAGGCAGAGACGCTCTCACCCCTCTTTCCCCCTGTGCTGGGCTTCTCTTGAAACCCGACAGTTAGCGGCTCCTGTTTTTCCAAAGGAATAGCCGTTTTCTCAGACACATGCCTGTGCGGGCGGGGGTGGATGCGGGTGGACAACAGCAAATGTGCATGCCAGCATGCATGTAGGCACATGGGAAAAACTACTTAGGGTGTGAAAAACCCGATTGCTCTGCTCAACTAAGAAAGCAGAGCCTGTTTACCTTGCTCTGAGGTTGCATAATGTTTATAAGCATAGGTTTGTACACATCCCCTTTAGCATTTTTTTTTATGGGATCTCTACACACGCAGAGTTGCACCCACAAAGTAGGAACATGAAAGAGTCTGCAGGAAAACAGGTGAAAGAAATACTTAGAAATGTGCTGACAAATATCAGCTTGTTTATCAAACCCTCTGCACACTACGTGCTTGTTCATTAACCTGGCGGTAACCCCGCTGTAAGATTTCCTGAAGATGCAAAGCAACGACGCTCATCCCAAAGCAAAACATTTCAGGAATTCGTGCGCTCTGGAGATATCTGGAGTAATATTCAGATATCTAAAATTCAGTGGAATTTCCTTGGAAACACAGTCAGTTCTTGCTAAAAATGGGATAGCCTTGCTATTTTACTGAGTAGGTATTTTGAAGTAGTTTGCAATTTCTTTACAAAGCAGAAAAATATGTAGCTGATGTTATCTGAGGACACATGCAATGAAACATCAATTGAGTTAACAAGAAGATGATTGTCTGTTTAGGTTCCAGCCAGCATAGATTTTTGTGTTTTCATTTTTCTCTCTTTCTCTCCAAGCATCTGTACTTAACACAAACATTTGGTTTGATGACTACATCTAGGTTCAGCAGAGCCTTTTCTCTTTCTGTTACAAAATGCCGGTTGTTAGAAGAGGTCAGGTTAAGAGGCAGTACTTAATTACTCCCATTTGTCCCTTCCCAATCTCTACCCTGCTGCTGGTAGTGTCTTTCACATAGCACCCCTGGCAGCAGCAAGAGGCAGGATGCCTTGGAGTATTAACCTGAGCAGCTTTTGAGGTTAAAGTGAAGGCATTTGGCAGCTTATGAGAGAAAGCATCTGGTTCTGCATCCAAAAGGATGAGTCTGAGTCTTGCCCTAGGCTTTGCCTGGCAGCCGTGCTGCAACAGATCTGTAAACGTTTGGTGATCCAGCAATCTGTGGAGCCAAAGTGGTGTATAGAACAGTATTCATGTGTACTGGCAGCTGTTGGATATAGTACTCTCAGCTTGATGGTGACTCCTTTTTTATTAAAACCATGGGCAACAACTATGAAGTGTATTTGAGTTTCTACTATAGTTGCATTAACATCATAGTCAGAAGTTTAGATGTGGAATGGTATGTGAAGTTAGTAGAGTTCACAGATGTGCCTCTGGGGCTAATATTTCATTTAGCATTTTACATGTCTTTTTCTTGTTATTGTGATGTTATTGTAGTTATGATGGTGGTTTGTATTATGATATTAATGAATAATCAGCACTTCACTGTGCTAGGCATCAACAAAGACATAACAGTGTCCTCATCCCTAAGACATCGCAACCCAAATATATACAGTCTTTTTAAGGAATTATGAGGAAGAGTATAATAATAGCAACTAAATCTGGAGGCTACAGAGTTGCAAGAAAGGAAATCAGAGATGCTTTTCTGAGATGCACAAGCAGCTTCTGAATATGCATGTGCTTCTTTCTGTCCTTTACCAAAATATGTGTCTCTGTAAGGACTTTTATGTTAAAGAGTACAAAATTTCAGCATTGTAACAAATAAACATAAATGAATTCTGTGGGGAAAGGAAAAAAAAATTAGGAGGTACTTTTTATAAGTCAAGTGAGGTTTTGGGATGTCTATTTTCCTGTACAGATTGCATCCAGTCACAAGGATGTGTTTTTGATACTGCCTGTTTTTGTACCTACAGTACTGGCATCACAAAATGAGTTCTGATATCTCCTATGGCATGGAAATGTTACCATCTTAGCTAAATTATCATGTCTTCTGTGTTTTAGTCTTGCTACAGATACAGACTTCTTGGAGCATTAAATGTGCAAAGTAAATGACATCTACCTTTTTGAGTAATTTTTAACCAAATTTTCCCATTAGAATGCATCAAGTGCCTTTATTAATGCAGCTATCTTTCATCCACCCTGACCTCAAGAGTCACGTATTAGAAGTTGGCTTTTAAACCAGAGTCTGAAGGAAAAAGTAATGTTAATAGGGCTTTCCTGTCATGCTATTGCTCCCTGCCCTCTTTCCATACATGAATCTCCATGGCCTTCTCCTGGTTTTTTTTTTGGATCCTCTCAATGCATATTGTGAAATTGGGGCAGACAATCACATACTACAGCCCAAGTCAGATTCCATGCCATCATTTCTTTAAGCTGTTATATCTGCTAAGACACTGGCCAGTTTGACAGAAAGCTGCACAATTAAAAACAAGCATGTAAAGTTATTATACTATTGATATTCTAAACAACACAAAGTTTAAGCAAAGTGCACAGTTGGTGAAAGGAAATGAATCTCATTCTTTGGTCAGGATTGCATCACATTCTGTTATCCAGTCACTGGGCATTAAAGTTCATTTCTCCAAACAACTGTTATGCACATCAGAACTGTTTGATTACAGATACTACAGTCATTATCTTTCAAATCCATGCAAGATCAAAGGAAATCTGAAAGAGGTTCACCTAGCTGAAGGGTACAATTGACAGTGGAACTGGAATTGAACAAGCAACAACCTAATTTTGGAGGAAAAGCTAAACTAGATACTCTCAAAGAAGAACACGGTCAAGCAACATTTAAGAAGCATTCCATTGTGTTTATTTCCATGTGTACCAAATTAGGCTTTGAGAAACAAATTAGCTCTACCATGACCACACCTGAATGTTTTGATTACAAGCTGATTTGTTGCATAAGACAAAAACATTTTTTCTCTGGGACTTCCATTCATTAAGATAACTTTGATTTTTTTCTTAGATAAATTATCTTTTAAATCCTCTTGCTATTTATTTTTGTTTAACTTTGTTTTGTTAATTTGCAAGATTATGCTCATTTTTACTGTGTCTTGTAATCATTGAGCCTCAGTATTGATATTTTGCCATTTTGTAAACTGAACTAAAGAAAATATTCCTAAATGACTAGCAGTATTATATCTCATTATAACAAAAAGAACCTGCACATAATAAATCAGTATCCAATACATTATGGAATGGGTCTTGACTTAAAGGCTAAAAGGTGTATGAACTCATATTTTAAGCCAACATTGAACCATGGTGATGTCCAAAAACAGGAGCATTGGAAATAGGATACTGGTCTTGCACAGCCCTATATTCAGGCTCTGACTGTAAATTCTGACCTCCTGGTCCACAGTGGGTTAAATGTGAACACTGATTCCAGAGAACTAATATTCAAGGAGGGTCTGGGGAAGTGGATCCAATTATCAGGCTCCAAACCTCAAGATTTAATGAAAAATAACTATACTTACCTGGTCATCACAGCACCTGAGGTTTCCCTGACTTATCACTGTTTTCAGAACAATTGTTTTGTCTTATGTGTTGAATTTCTATCACTGAATCAATAAAATTTCAATTTTTGTTGTCTTCAGGCATGGCTTTTGCTTTTATACTGAAGGATCTTTCATCGTGAAAGCTGGCAGCAACATAGGAAACAGGATCCAGAGCATCACTGAGCGAATGGCTGTAATAGAGGGCAAAAATAAGGTATGATTCCTAGGAGCAGATAACTTTCTGTGTGAGAGCATGTGTTGAAAAGGCACTGTAAGATGCTATCGAGGTAACAGTGAGGAAGCCAGTATTTTTATATTGTTTTGATATGAAAATCTGCATATGTGCAGATAACTTTCATACTTGGTATTTATTTGCTGAGATGCAGAGATGTATTTATTTCTGCAGGCAGTCATATTAAGTGACATGCCAAGAGAGGATCACTTGGCACTATCAGTGGGATTCACTATAACTGCTCTCTTAGACATGGTCTGTAGTATCTGGGGGTACCTAAGGAGCACAGGGGCAGGGTTCCAGGCCATCTTTGATTAATGTTGTGCAATTGTACAATTTCATGTTGTTTTTCCTATGAGAATTTAACAATTTACTCTCATTAGAGTTTATTCACAGATGTGGTCCTAGATCACTAGATGACCAAATCTTTTCTGGAATAAAAAATTTAAAGAGCCAAATGAATCCAGATTACAGAAGCAAAGTTTAAGAGAGATCTCAGTCAGACAGCAAGGTGCGATTCATCCCAGTGATATTAACCATCTAAATGTTAAGTGTCTAGTCTAAGTGAAGCATTCCTTTATGGGCCGTGGGGAGATGCACAATTCTGAAGGGCATGTGGGCCTGTCGTCTGTTAGTGTCTAATGTGAGAGAGAAAGCCAATCAGATTAACTTGTCAGGGGCTAAGGAGGATTGCCCATCAATTAAAGCCTTCAAATCAAGGATGTCCTAGATCAGCTTCACTTCCCTGGGTTATACATGAGACTGATTTGGTGTGATTGGCTAGCCTGTGCTATGGACCTGCTCAGATGAAGATGCAGAATGCCATACCACTGTCACAGCATCTATTTTTACAGGCTAGTTTAGTTTGTGGCAGTAATATCTGAAGAGATTATAAATTTTAAAGCCTATCTTTCTCTAGGCCGGTCATTTTTAAGGCCACCGAAATGCTTTTTGTAATTCTAAGGGTGCTGAGGTTATAGGTCTCTTTTCCTTGATGGCTGCCTTCAGTCTTCTGCTTATGAAAATGTTTATGAACTGTAGTTATTCTCATGTTAGGGCCCTTTCACACACCGCAGAATAAATACGGTTTTACGTGCAACCAAGAATCAGATCTGGGACTGCATTTTCTCCTGCTGTTATATTATTTAGAAAATACCACAGGTGTTCATGGCACCATTCCAGCGCACGGGAACAGGCTGGATCCCATTGAGGCATTTGCTCTATTTAGCTGTCCAGCTCTACGTGCTTAAAGATCAAGGCAAAGATGGAAGCAAACAGCTTCCTAGGGTAGACTATCATAGGAAAGCACATGAAAAATGTGACTTAAGGAGGGATTTGAAGGAGGAAAGGGAAATCATTTCAGGCACAGGAAGACACAGTCTATTCCAAAGGGAGAATGATGAATGAGGTGATAAGAACCAGTTATTTTCCAGAAGGCATATAGCTGTGCTATGGGTGAATTCCTACCTGCTCACAGGGTGCAGAAGGAACTGTGTAATGATGAGATCTCATTCTCAAGTGTCGTGTGTTTTGGAGACAGTGTAAGAGGAGTGGCTGAAATGTCAAAGCAACTTCCAGTGAACAGCAAATAAATTCCTCCCTGGAGGAAGATGCTAATAATGGGTCCTTGCAGCAGAAATGCTGGGTTTGTTTGAAGTCTTTGGCAAACAGCCCTTTTTGAAAAATTTGCCCAGAAATGAACCAAGGAATTGTCTCTGCACAGAAAGTTTTGCTGTGAAACTTGTTGGTTCTCCTTGGTATTCTTTGTCTTCTTGCTCTTTAGTTCAATTAAGAAAGTTCTACCTTGCTTTGCCTTATTCCTCCTGGTCCTTATGGGAAGGGGGACATCAGTGAACAATCCCTTTACTCAGCTTTTTCACAGCTTTTCTTAAGTTTCTCTATTTTTGCTGCTCTTCCATAGCTCTTCAAGCACAGCTGGATTGCTTTGTAAAGCAGAGGATGCTCTCTAAGCCCAGGTTCCTGGCCAAGCTGAGAGCTGCATGATTTGTGCACACACAGCTGCTCTGAAGTATCCAGGATTATTTTCTTAAATCCATGGTAGTCTATGACTTTTCACTCTTTGCAGCCCAAGGGTCATTCTCAATCTCCCAGAGCAAATTCAGAGAGACACAGTTCAAGCAGAACCCTTCCACATCTGTTGCGATATTGTAAAGCTGTTAATAGCACTGAGCTCACTGAATGCAGCACGTCATCACAAGTGTCTGGCTCTGATGGACTGCTGTGAGCAGTTCTGCTACTGCAAGCAGCTGTGAACAGCTCTCTGAGGCTCTTCCACATTAATGGTGCCTTGCAATCTAAACAGAGTGTCTATCCCACTTTCATATCCCCACACAGCAAGCATGGTAGAAACAATCTCAAAGCTCAGTGGAAACAACAAAGATGTAGGAGACAAAGTGGTGGAAGAATGGAGGAAGATGGATGAAGAACCTGAAAAGGCTGCACGCCTTTTGGGTTACTATGAAAGGAGAAATTAGGGTGGTCACAGGATGAGATTATTGTAACCAAGGGAAGAGATGAAAAAGGAATTATCAAAAGGTTTCTTTAGCAATCAAGGTAGCTGTTTTCCCCTTCTTAAAGACTTCATGCCAGTTCCACACATTTTCTCTATGTGCAACATCTGAGTGCCTCCAGTTTGACTCTTTGCTGTAGTCAATTCTTTGTTTCTCTGTGGTTATCAGGGTAGTCACAAGTATATTTTAAAGTTAGAAAAACCTCAAACCCTGTGTCTGTGCAACTAAAGTAGTACAGGAAGCCTGCACTACATTATTCTTCTGGTGACAGAGAAACCGTGACAACAGTGTTACAGTAATGTTTCCGCTGAAGCCTCTCTAAAAGGACATTGAGAAACTTGAGTGGTATAATAGAAGAACTTTGTAACATCAGCCGTAATACTTAATCATAATACAACACTTGAAGTGATTTGATTCCCCCACCCAAAGCTTTAATTCTTGTTTTGTTGGACATTTCAGTGATTTCCTACAAAGTTGAGCTATTCTGAGTCTTATCATGTAAACAGGTCACAGACACTCTCCTGTCATTCAGCTACTAAACCCCATCACTTCTCAGTGTTCCCAGCTAAAGCTAACTGCAACGTATAACTGAGGGCTAATACTGATTATTATTCTTTCCATGGGCTGTGTTCATTAAAATGTCAATCTGTGAATGACCTGCAATTATAGGGTACAAAAAGCTGGTGCATTCATTGTTACCAGTGCATACATACAGGCATGTGTTCCCTCCTGTGTGTGCAGGCACACACTGGTTTATCAATAGCTTTGACAGGAGTCAGTACCCCTTGTACAGGGGTAGAAGAGACAGGGTGCTGCAGGAGAAGTTGACAAGGATCCTGGGTATGGAGAATGTGCAGAAAAGCACTAAGAGGGTGAGTTCACATGAGGGAGAGTAAAAAGCGTGGTTCAAGAAGAAAGGATGATAAATCCGAGGGAAGGAGACAATAGACAAGAGGGCAGTTGAGCACAGGGAAAAGTTGGAGGGAGAGAGACAAAACCCCCTTGTTTTGGGGAAATAACCTATAGAATCACATTCTTGAGAAACTGAAATGGAACAGAATGAGGGGTGACTGCCTCACCCCTCTGCTGTTAGCAAATATTGGGGTCCCACTGACAACAGCAGGTACCATGTGTCTGTGTCACAGGATATGCCTTCAAGAACTGTGTGTAGAGGGTAATAATGCATGAAGTTGAGGTTTATTATGTGTGTGTGTGTATATATATACGCACGCGCACACACACATATATATATGGCTTTGTTTTCCACTGCATAAATACCTTACTGACAGAGGTTTTTAGTGGTCCCATCCCTTGTGAGTGACAAAGCCACCTGACTTCATGGCAAATGGAAAGTAATGACCCTGTAACCTGATTCTGTAAGATGAAACCTAGACTCGCCCTTGTCCATCTCTGGTTTGGCTGGCAACAATGGGTCAACCTGACTGAGGGTAGTATTAAAACTCCCAACATAGAGGTGGAGTGTTAGATAGTCAGAAGAGTCAGTCCTTCCTAGACATGACTAATAAGGTGTGACCATGCAAAATAGAATGGTTCTAACTCTCCTGCATCTTCTATGCCAAGCCTTAAAAGTCTACCTCTCTTCCACATCCCCACATTACTGATAAAATGAGGAAGCACATGTTGTGTCTCTTCTCAGTCCTGATACATGCCATCTGTCTGGCCAGTACATCTGTACAGATTGTCCATCTGGAACCCAATGCAGAAGAGAAAGCTGTTTAGCTCACTACAGTAACATTTTGGTCTTTCTTCTCTACCCAGCAGCTGGTTTTCATGAAATGCGTGAGATCTTTGTGCTTTGAGTTGTCAGTAAATTTTAGTTGCAATTGGACAATGGATTCAAAAATTACTGAGCACGTAATCCACTGCCAGAGGATACTGGCAGACAGATGGACAGGCTGGCAGACAGATGGACATACAGACAGTGTGATCCTCCTCAGAAATCAGGCTAAAGATAGCAGCAGCAGTGTCCCTTGCCTCTCTTCAGCGCATTGTAACTTCTTCTGGAGCCTTCTTAAGTGCTACTAGAATCACTGTCAACACTTTCAAGCGGATCATTGCGAGGTGCCAGTGGAGCCAAGCCCTGGGTGAGATTAAAACCAGCAGAATTCGACGCCTGCTACTGCTGAGCTGCAGCTCCCTCCAGCTCCTGAAATTGATTGCCTGCCTTGGTGCAAAAGGGAGGTGTGAATCAAGTGCTGCCATGCCCTACGCCTGGCCCTGGGGAGGAGAGCAGGGGGTGCCCTGGTGTAGCTGTCTGTGACGTGATTCCTTGCCAGTCAGCCAGCTGTGTTCGGTCTGGGGGGACAGCACGGGACGCAGAGGGAAACTGCAGCTCTGCTTGCTACAGAGCAGTACCTTGCAGTGACTTGCCTGTCTGATCCTGGGGGGGCAGAGGGTGCTCTCCTGCCCATATTCATGTCCTACTGTTGAAGATATTTTGGTGTTTCTTCAGTGGTGGTCCTGAAGGTGAAACATATTGTCCAGATGTTTTGCACTGATGCTGCTTGCCAACATGTGAGGCACATAGTTCATATGTCTTTGGCGCAAACAGCCCAATCCAACAGTGCACTACCAATATTTAGATATGGGTCTTCCTAAATAATATTCCTTTAGCCAAAGATAAATCCAAGGGCTTGAAGAGAGCATATTTTCATTTATTTTCTTATTTTTTAAAACAAATACATGTTCTTAAAAGCATAAATAGCAGGGAATCAGAAATAATTTACACACTTGCACTAACCTGCTCTATGCTGAAAGGGCAGTATTTTGTTTTTAAAATATATGGGCTGTTTCAGGAAGTCAGGGCAGCAATCTCTGAGCAGAGCACGTTTATGCCAGTGTCTGCAGAGGCCTTCTTGGAGTCACAAAAGAGTCATGTTGCCAACCATTTTCTGAAAACTCCTCTTGCTTCTCTGCCATCAGCTAAAGCAGTGCTAATCCTATATCTCAGCTACTCCGAAAAAAGAAAAATTGAAGCAGACCATCCAAAGGAAAGACCAGCTCATCCCATCCTGGCTCCAACACAGTGATCATGCCAGTTGCTTTGCACTGTCTTTGTCCCTCAGTCTTTCCCTCATGAGTTTCCACGGGAAACAAATCTGTAAATTCCTCTTTCATTTCTTGTTTTCTGCTTTATGCTCTTCTATTTTCCAGCTGAAGCTGCAGCAATATGGGATTTACTTCCCTCGCCCACGCCTTTCAGATGAGCCTGTAGCAATAGTGCTTCAGCTGATATGATGGGAGTAGAAAGAAGGAATAAAGGACCAAAACCTGAGTGGAAAATGGGGGTTGCAGACAGATAATACTCAAGATACTGAGCATGCCAGGAGGAATTTGCCTGTTCTGGCAAACTAGATTTAGTCTTTCTGTATATGACGTGGTTGCAAATCTAGTATCTGAAACTCCCTGTTGCGAAGCCAGATGATACAAAGTTGCAAGAACTTTTTCATCTTCGGCTGCAATAGCTATACAGAGGAACCATGCTGCACAAGCTGAACTCAAACAGCCATGGTTACTCAAGAAACAGCAACATGCCAGGCTCCTTTGGTGGGTTTAGCTGGCATCTGCAATGCAAAACACAGACTACACCACTGGAGGGCTCACAAACTATTTAAAGAGATGTTATCTTATCCTTAAGACTAATTTATAAGCTAAAAGGTTTATGTCGAGGTGTGTTGTCCCTAAAATATTCTGTTCTGTTGCAAAGTCAGTCTTGCTTTTTCCTAGACACCGTGGCTTTCCCTGCTTAGTCAAGTAAACATATCAATGACTGCTTTCTGGCACTAAGGCCTCCTGTGTTCATAATATATATTTCCCTTGCCTTCCAAAAAGACGTCGCTTGCATGGAAGTTGCCTGTTGGAAGTGATCCTTGGCCCATGCTAGAAAAGTATTTGGGACAGTGTAAGTTGGTCAAAACCAAAACAATGCTGAGGGAGAAGCTAATAGTTTAAAGAACTGAATTTTAGTGCTAATGAATGTTCTCTCAGGCAATTTAATACACAAGAAGCATGTTGTGTATGTAAGTAACTGCAGTCTTGATGCTTCAGCGTAACTGTATGCACCATCCTCAGTGTAACAAAAGTAATAATCACATTGCAGTCAGCTGCAGCAGTAAATCTCAAGATTGGATGCAAAATTTTTCATTAAAAATGAATACCTCGTGATATAATAACAAAATACAGTGTGATACTACCAAAAATTTTTCAAACCATTGGAGTAATTGTGGGAGGAATAGTTGGCATATATTTTTCAGGCTCAAAAATGTTTTGCCTCTGTGTATAGTAGGATAAAGACAGGTGTCCTGGAGTCAGAGAGCAAGAGCTTCATTCTCCTTCACTGTGTGTTTTAGGTCACAGTTGCTACCTGGGCAAAGTTGCTATGAGTTAATACCAGCTAGCAGAAAAAGTCTGAGATGGCAGAAACAGTTTTTAACCACCCACATTAGCCTTCTGTGGCAGTCATTATGGGACTTCCTTCTGTTCTGAGTCAGTGTTGATAAAATAGCTGCAGGAATCCTGGTACTGGGCCCTGTGTTCGCACTTTGCAAAATTATGTTTAAAAACTGAAGAAATTCAAAGAGAATGACAAAATACAGACAGAGCTGGACCCATCCTTTATAATAAGAAATTTGTAGAGGTCAGCCTCTTGAATTTAGCAAAACAGGATGATTTTTTCTAAGGTGTGTAATTAAGTATCTAGAATTACTGATCCTCTTTCATCTCAGAGAACATCCAAAAAGGTAGTTTAGAAAAATTCTAGCTAGAAATGTTATGTAGTTTGTTAGCAGACCACTGAGACAGCTTTACAGGGTAATGGTGCTGTTAGCATCATTTGCAGTGAATTTACCATAGTGCAGTCTTCTAAAACAAACAAGCCAAAATCAAATGACTTGACTCCACTGTGTTTGCTCGAGTAGCAGGAAAAGTAATAGACTCTTTCTACTAAAGAATGAATTTGGGAAGCCAGAAGATTTGTACTAATCAAGGTTTCACCAGGAGTTTGGGGATAGCTATGAAGTCTCTGAGTAGAGACAGAAGCAGTGTGAACAATCAGGCAGTGTTTATGTAGAAATGTAGATAACTGGTTGTTATTTATCACTGACTCACCCTCTTGGGCTTGTCTCTGAACTCCAGCAATCAGGCAGACTTAAAAGAATGTATTAATTTCACAAAACTGATTTTAAGGTTTTTAGAAAAGCCAAATAATTTCAAACAACAGGATTCTGCAGCCATACAATTTCCTTTTGTCACCATCCCAGCTCTGCCTGTAACTCCAGCCAAAACATGTTTTGCAGAAGAAGTAAAATGGAGACAGAACGACAGAAGATTAAGCTACCACGTTGTAACTGGGAACGTGTTACACTGATGAGCTTCATGTTCATGCCCCATGTCTCAATTCCGTAATAGAATGACACCTCAGTTTTTTCTGTATAACTTTCCTCTTTTGCTTAGTGCCTAAGCCATTAGACTGTGTCTTTCCATCACCCTGAAGGTAAAGCTCTTATTATTACGGTAGTTTTTATTTTTATAAAGGCACATTAGACGTTGCTTCTCCCTGGCTTTTGAAGGTCTTATCTTGAAGTCATATAACTCTTGAGAAAATATTTAGTGTGATGGACCTCTTAAGACGGTGATAGAATACAATGTAAATAAAACTGACGTATTATTATTTAATAATAGAAGTATTAAGTCCAAGAAGAGAAAATAGTACAAAAGAGCACATCTGTTTTGCCCCTGTCCTTTCTCACCTAACACATATGTGGGAAAATGAAAGAGAAATCAAAAGAGTTTAGTGCCAAATGGAGCTATGTTGTGGGGTTTTTTCCCAGCATTATCTAAGTGCCTGAGGCATGCCTCACCTATTACCTTTGCTGTTTGGCTTTTCTATTGCAGGCTGCTTATCTCCTCGGGTGAAATGCATTGTATCATGCTTCATGTTTTATAGCTTATCGTTACATCACCATCGAGAGATAAATCGATCTGAAAGACACATTCAAAGATTTTTGGTTGTGATGGCTCTGATAATGTAAAGGTCACCCAAGGAGCTTCTTTCCTGTTATTCTTCTGTGCTTTCCAAAACTGTATATGGTGACATCTCCTTTAAATAGCCCCCGAGGTGCCCATCACTGAACAAATGGATCATGGGACTGCCAATGGTGACTTAGAAAAAACAGAAGAGAACTGAGTTGCTGAGCCAACGAGAACTAAACCTCTTCTTTCTTTTGCAGACTGCTAGCACTCTTGTTGTAGCTGAAGCCAAATCTTCTGGAATCTACAGCTGTATGGCATCCAATAAAGTGGGAAAATCCGAAAGAAATGTCAGCTTTATTGTAACAGGTAAGATTTAGTCCCCCCTACAGTCAAAGATGTTTCCTGGTCCAAGGATTATAACTGCTAGGATGTTGTGGCTTTTTAATATACCACAGTTTGAGAATTGTTGTAATGTATACACTTGTAAACTCATACCATGCTTTAGGATAGAAGCTGGTAGCTTGCATAGCAGCTGGTCTGGATTTCTAAGAAGGACGCCAAATTGAAGAATGACATTCCTCCATCAAATATCCAGGAAGACATTTTGCTTTGACAAATTGCTTACAAATGCAGCAAGCTGTAATTCCCTATTTGGTTCATCTAGTCTCTGCAGTCATTCCTGCAGAGTCATTCATCCATTTCATACATTTCATACATTCCTGCAGAGTCATTTCATACATTTTACTGTATTTTTATACACTAGTTAGCCAGTTTCATGTGTGACACTGATGGTTTCCATAGCCACATCCTGTTGCCCACCAGGTTGTCTCACAATATGGTGTCTAGAACAGTTCCAGGGTCTGCAGGCAGTGTGCTAGACAAGGGGGGTCTGGGGTACCCCTCACGGATCTCAGGGACTAGGTAGAAAAGTGTCAGAGTACAAATTATAGAGTTTTGTTTCCTCTTCTGAGACTGGCAACCTTGGATGTCATTTGGGCCATGGCACTGAAAATTCTCATAATGTTAGCTGCACGTATGAGTATGCTTTTAGTTATTTTTTCATTATGAGATATGTTTAGATATTTTCAAGTTCACAAACAAATTATTTAATGTTTTACTTCAGGAATTATTGAAAAAAAAAAAAACCACGGTGAGTTTTGGGAATAATTACTGCATGATTTAGCAATGTAAAGTCTGCACATGCTATTACAAAGGATTTGTTTTCTGTTGAAAGATTTTATTTTTGTTTTGTTTATTAAGGAGTAGTTCATAGAGTACTTGGGCAGTTAGCAATTTTTGGGGTAGATCACAAAGAAAGATAATTAATTTGAAAATATGAGAAAAGGCAAAAAGGTTAAAATATTTAGATACTTTAATCTCAAAATCATAATCTTGAAGCCCAAAGGGGAAAATAATTTTAATGCATCCCTTTTAATTTTTGCTTTGTTTTACCTGATTTTTTTATGTTGTCATTCTCTTGCTTATCATTCTGATGAGTGATTTTAGTGAAACTCATTCTATTTCTATTCTGAGAGATATCAAAAGAGAGTAGACACACACTCACTAGATTTGGTTAAAAAAAAAACTACTTCAAAAAATGTCCTCCCAAAATTTATATTTTTTAAATATTCTGACTGATGTAATAGAATCATAGAATACCAGGTTGGAAGAGAACTCAAGGATCATCTGGTGCAGCCTTTCTTGGTAAAATCACAGCATCCAGTCCAGACATATTTTAGAAGTGTCCAACACTGGGAAATCCACCACTTCCCTGGGGAGATTATTCCAATGACTGATTGTCCTTACTGTGAAAATTTTTTTCTCGTGTCCAAATAGAATCTCCCTAAGAGTAACTCATAGCCATTAAGCCTCACCTTTTCAATGTGTCTCCTTGTAAAAAGGGAGTCTCCAGCTTCTTTGTAGTCACTCTTTAAATACTGGAACATGGTGATAAGGTCTCCACTAAGCCTTCTTTTCTCAAGGCTGAACAAACTCTGTTCTCTCAGCCTCTCCTCATAAGGCAGGTTTCCCAGTCCTTTAATCATCATCTTTGTGGCACCTCTCTGGACCCTCTCCAGACTGTCCACATCTTTTTTGTATAGAGTGGACCAAAACCGAACACAGTATTCTGGGTATGGCCTTACAGGTGCTGGGGAGAGTATGATGACTTCTTTATCTCTGCTGGTGATGCCCTCGTTGATGCAACTCAGCAGTTTGTTGACTTTTTTTGACACAGCAACACCCTGTTCGCTCACGTTGAGCTTATTGTCCACTCCAGGTCCCTTTCCACAGAGCTGCTCCCAGCTGTGTGGATCTGTTGACTTAGATGAAGTGTTTTTGCACTTCCAGGAGAGCACCCTTTCTTCTAATTGGTAATGTGAAAGAAAAGATAGCTTGGGCATCAATACTTTTCACCGGCACCTCCAGGAGTTTGTAGTTTTCCTTGAGTCTGCCCAGATTCTAGCTTGCAGTATCACTCATGAGCACATGAAAGAGTAGAATGAATAGTAGTATGCTCTTGACACGTTGTGGCACCCTCTCAGCAACATCTCAGATCTTACCTCCCAGAAGGCAGCATAATTCCCTGTCAGGCCAGCAGGTGGGTGCCTTAGTGTCCTAAAACAGAGTCACCTACTATGAACACTTGTCACTTCTTTTTAGAGTATCCACTGTTGTGCTGCTGGGACAGTTTCACCTGACAGACTTTGTTTGTGGGTGTCTACAGCTGTTAAAGCTCCATATCATAATAATACACTTTTGCATTTAGAAAGTTCCAGTTATATATAAATATAGAAATTTTGTAAGAAGCATGACAAGTATAAACAGATAAGTGACATATTGACAGGTTGTTTGGTAAAGGACAGAAACACGAAAAATATCTCCATGTTCTACTAATGCGTGTGACAAGACCATTTGCCACCTTGACTGCTGTCCCCACTCTCAAATCACGGTTTTGCTTTTGTCCCTATCCTCTCACTGTGTCTGTTTGGACAGAAAGCTAAACAATACATAAGTCTCCACAAATTATTGTGCCAACTGTGCCGTATTCTCCTCTTTGTGTGGGTACTTCGCATGTAACATGTAGCAGTCATTAAGAGTCATTTGCTGAGACTGTTCCTCTTTGAATGTGCAAAGATGCTGAATCTGGCCTTCTCTAACTCTTACTCTTCAATTTCCAAGAGGCCATATGGGACATCCTGAAACCAAATGAAACTGTATTTTGATGGGCCACATTCACTCTATCCAAATCTCCCTTTCAAAGTTTTGATGGTGGTTTCAGGTATGTTAGTGAATTGACATGAAGGAGTTAATTTCCCTACTTAGATCTCACATTCTTAGATCTTAACCAAGGAGAGAAGGAAATCCTTCTCCTTGATACCGAAGCTTGCACGAGAAAATGCAGAAAATTGTGACTTCCTTTGAAGATCTTATGTTGGCTAGTGTCCAGAAAGAGGAGTGGCAGCTTTATTGGCAGCTTTATTATGGGTTGGAAATTCTTAGTATCTTGACTGGAGGCCTTCTTTATATGGTGGTGAAGTCAAAATGAATTTGTCCTTTATGTTCCTGGAGCTGAGCACTTCAGTTGTGTGTCATGGAAAGTCCTGATCATCTACTGACACTCACTTCCATTGATTGAAAGCAGTATAAACAATACTGCTGTGTTGTCCTTACAAAAATCCAGTTAGGCTCATCATAATTCTCCTCCATCAGGCTGAGACCAAACTGCCATGGCTGGGTAGAGCCTGTGTTTCACATCAAGAAACAAACATGTCCAGAATTTGCTCAAAAACACACTGAAGGAGTAAAAACCCAAGAGCCTTAAATGCTGATGGATGTGAACGGGACACTGCAAAGTATTTCCTTCTGATGAGTCCGAAACCAATACTTCAGGGCTTGTGTGACAGTTTAGAGCTAATTTGTCTTATGCTGTTGAGTCTGCTGGTGCCATATGAAGTCAGTCTGAACCACACAAAAGTGTCTAAAAGTAAGAGATGTGTCTAAGCAGGAGAGGATGAACCCTTGTAGGAAAAGATGCTGCTGTCCTCTTGTAAAAGTGAGAAGCCAGAAATTACTCCAAAGAGTAGATGGAGGCAAAGCCTGTTCTTAACAGGAAGAATCCCTTTCCTTGGAGGCAGTCTCCTTCAGGCCTTCTCCTGGGGATGAGAAAATGCATGCACTCCAGTGGCTATACTGGTGTGAGGAGTCTCTTTACTGTAGACGGAAAAAACTAGGAAGGTGGTGGGAAGGCCAAACCTGTCCCAGCAGCCCTAGTTTGGAGTTGACATGTTCCACTCCTTCAGGGAACAGTGAACATGAGGAAATAAGAACAAGTCCTTTCTTAAGTTACTGTAAATCTCATTATTTCTGGGCTTCAAGTGCAACTTGCTTGTCTTTCTCTGGGAGGTTTGAGAGTGATATAATTTTATACACTGTGCCTCAGGGTGTGTGACATGAAGTCCATGGGCTTTTGAGTAGCTTTCCTATGGCTTCTATCAATCAGAGGGCATTTCTGGGGTGTGATCACTGACTTACTTCTAAAGGCAAATCCTTATTCAAAATTCAAAAGTAGATGTGAACCTTATATAAAAGCAATGTAGAAAGGTGTTTTCTGAAAGTTCTCCTGCTTGCTGATATGGAAATAGTCTCTGTAACAACACCTCCAGCCCAACACATTTATTTGAGGTAGCCCCCTTTCCTCCAGCCTGCCCCTTTCCCTACATTTTGGGCTGTTTTGCTGGCACACAGCAGGCCCATGGGTGTGTTTGCAATTACCGAGGGTGAAACAGGAACAGCCCTGCCTTATCTTCCTGGTTTCCCGATGACACTAAGCGCATTTTATTTTGAGATTCCTGATGGTGCTTGGCAAAGATAAACAAAATCTTCCATCAGGAAACCTGGGAGCTATTTCCACAGGAAGCTTCAAATCACTAAAGTAAATAAAACCCTTTTACATTATTCCCAGCTACGTTATTTAGCAAGCCTGAGCCTGTAACAATCGGTAAGAGGTGTCATATATTAGGGGGCTCGTAGCCTTTAAGCAAATGATTCTCTTGGAATCCTGTGCATTTTCCTTTTGTCCCTGGATTTGTTCAGAAAATAGACTTTCTTCACAGAAGACACATTGAGGAAGAGCTCCAGACCTGACAACGTGAAAGTAGTTGTAACTATATTATTCTGTTGGCACGCTATCCTTTTAGGTTAAAAATAGTCCATTTCCCTCAGTCCCCAGGGATCTTTAATTTCATCTTAAGAGTTTTACTTGGCTCTTCTTAGCTTTTACTGAGTACTGGCATCTTCAAAAGCAAAAATCACCAGTATTTCTAACCAATACTCTGGCTTTCCCAATGCACATCAGAACAATTTGAGATGTACTGTGAGTAAGACACAGTAATTTCTTTCTTCCAAATACTTACCTATATTCAAAATATTGGCCCCTTGATTGGTTTTAAGTGTATCTGAATTGAATGCTTTTAAACAAAATTAAGTATAGGATTCATTTCATCTAATTTAAGTCTCAAAGTTAGGTATCTAAGCCTAAGCTGGTCATGTAGGGTCTCTTCATAATTAAGTGTGAGGGGCCAGGATCTCTGGAATTTGACTCATCCTAGAGTGGTGGTTTGCATTGCCCTCTGGAGGAACTTATGTCACTCCATGGGCTGTAAACTTCTGCCCATATACAAAACAACTATATTCAAGTAGCTAAGGCTAAATATGATGTACCCCATGTATGGAAATGCTTCATCTTAGTAGCACTTTCAGTCAACATATTCTTGAGATTAGAATCTGGCACCACGTGCTCTAACACATCAAAAAGGATCCTGATGATAGTCAGTCATAGATGAGTTCACAAAATTTGAAGTTTTTCTTAAAGCTTTGTTTGCTGGAGAGAGAAAAAAAGGGGAACCCAATGAAATGTGAATGGGACAAGTCAACTGACAGGCTATAATACCCAATCCAATATTTTAGTTCCAGTGCCTCCATTTGTTTGATCTTCAGACTACACACCTGAACTACAGCTGATGGCAGGCACACACTTTACTCCCACTGCAAGAGCATGATGAGTTCAACTATCAGAAATCAGGTCTCTCCTTGGAAGGCATCTGCAGTCAGAAGAAATTTCAATCCAGGACTATCAGGAGCTCACTTACCCTGTGTAAACTCAGGGCTAAGTGTGGAAAAGAGGACATTATGGGGAGCAACTGATGCTTTCAATAGGCAGAACTTTGAACGGCAGCAGTGAGCAGGTCATGTTCATGGTCCCCCTGGGAGGGAAGGCAGCTCAGTTTGTGATGTGGGGATTTAGGGACAAGCTTTCTGATGGATTGGTGAATCAATGAAAGAGGTTAGTGAAAGAATGTGTGGGATATTATTCACTTGAGATCTACATTTTACTGAAGTGACATTAAACCCAAAGCGACATCGGTAAGAATGGAGCTGATTGAAAGTCAGCATTGAGCTGTTCACACTCTAAGAAACAATAAAAGAAAGCATAATTCTCCCTTATGAAAGAATAAGCCATTCTTAGGATTTCAAGTCAAGTTTACGGCCAAGTGCCGTAGCAATTAGTAGTGAAAGAACAATTGAAAATGGCCAAAGTCAATGTCACTTGACCGAGAAGAAGGAAATTACTTTATCAGAATATTGGCTACAAATAAGCCAAGAAAGTTTGCATTCTAGGAGTAAAACTTGGAAGTGCTTTCTCTCAGGAACTTGCTTTACTTTCCCTGAGGTCAGTGATGTAACTGCCTTACTGGAGGGATGAGCCCCAGGTGGAGGCAGCTGGCAGGCAGCTGACACAGCCACAGCTCTCTGCCACTCACCAGATGAAGGAAGCTGCAAGTAGCACTACAATAAACCACATATTTTTTCCAGTATGACTTTTTACAGTTGTTGGCTAAATTATTCCTGCCTGAACTATCTTCTATGAGGTGAAAACTTAAGCCATATTTACACTGAGTAAATGGATCCTTGATTTCTCTCAGGTGAAAATATTTTTCACCTATGTTTAATGCCAAGCCACCTAAACAAAGTAATCTTCATCCTAGTGCTACCCACATGCAGCTGGCCACTCAGGCCAGAGGGTACTGTTTCTGCTTTCCTCTTGTGTGTCTGGCACACTTGAAGTGCAGGGAGGGTAAATACCTCATTTCCTAGGGAAATCTCAGGCATGTGATCACAGGTTTAGTAATTTCTCAGAACCTGAAGCATTGTTAAGAAATAGACACCCTTTATCTGAATAGGTATCAATAATATGAAAACAATATAACCAAGCATGATGAAATGCAATACTTTCATACTGCCCTCTTGAGATTCATTTTCTCTTATGCAGTTCTTAAGCTGGAGCTGTGATCAGAATTTCCCTCCTTTTTCAGAGTCCCACTGTACTGTCTTTAAACAATTCTGCTTTTGGTACCTTGTCCCAGTCTGTGTTAACAACTTGGCATAACATTTATACAAACTCATTACTTCCAAGAGCAACTTCAGTTTACACAAACTGATGTCTGTGTCCAAGTGTCTCATAGCTCCAAGGCAAGTTATAAGAATAGCTGGAGCCTAGCATATGAAAGGAAAGATTACAGACTTGAGCAGGAAGAAAATGACATTGATTATTTCAAAGACTTCCCGAAAAAGGGGAAAATATATGCAGTGTTAATTTTGTCTCATTCGCTTCATATAAACTGAAAAGTGTTCTTGATTTTTGACAGATGTACCAAGCGGATTCCATATTAGTTTGGAAAAAATGCCCATTGAAGGAGAGAATTTGGTATTGTCCTGTTCAGCCAACAAATTCCTGTACAAAGACATTGCTTGGATTTTACCGAGGACAGTCAACAATCAAACAAAAGCAAAAAGGTCTCACAACAAGGAGTATTCCACCACCCTCACTCTGACCATCAAAAACGTTTCCCTGGCACACTCAGGCACCTATACCTGCCGAGCAAGGAACATATACACGGGGAAAGAAGTGCTTCAAAAGAAAGACGTTACAATCAGAGGTGAGCACTGCAACAAAAAGGCTGTTTACTCTCGGATCCTCAAATATAAAAGCACAAGGAATGATTGTACAACACAAAGCAATGTAAAACATTAAAGGACTCATTAAACAGTAAGAGGTGTCTCATATCATCTTGATCTCTTATTACTTGCTACCTTTCAAGCCCTGAGGTGGTGCTCATTCCCCCAAGGTTTGGATATAGGAGGAATAGCAAACAAAAACCTAATCCATGAGCTTCCAGTTGAGTTCAGACGGGTGTTTTCTGCTTTGACAAGGCACGTGGAAGCTGGGGTTTGGAAGATGCCCCGTGCTACATTTTACATGTCGTTATTTTTTCTCTTGCTGTCTCCTACTGAGCAATAAGGAAAACTTTGGATCACTCTTTTCTTCTGCTTTGATATCGGCCTCATCAAAAGTGTCAAAGCTGAATAAACTGATTAACTTTAAAAACTGCTGTTTTCAGTCAACAACGGACATTTAATAAGCTAACTTAAATGTGCAGAAGGAGCACAATTCAGTTTGAGATTGACTGGACTATATATTTTTTATTTTAATCTGATCTTGATGGACTTATAAATATTACCTGCTGAGCAAGTTCTAATGCTTATTTATTTGAAATTATTTTCTACACTAAAGTACATTAATCTTAAAAAGTATCTTCTAAAAGAAGTATGCAGGGAAGAAATAAAAATGTTGATATAATGCACAGACCTATCATATCATTTATAATAATGATGATTTTAAAACTGACAGACATGAACCATGTTTCTCCAAATAAATCCAGGTAGACTTCCAGTTGCTGTGTTGGTCAATTTTTAAAATCAGTTCTGCACTAATGTAAAAAACTACTGATAAAATTTTGAGTATTGCTCCTGGCCTGAAGATTCAGGAATTTGTAATATTGTAATGATTTTATTAAATGAGGAATGTTACACTAACACGACTGTCAAGGTTTCAACTGGCACAGTGAGTTAATACATTTCTTAAAATACAAGTTCAAAATTGAAGCCATTAAAAATACTCTTTTGATATGCAAATGACAATTGGATTTATTATGGGGATTAAGAACCAGCCAAACTTCTGAAGGAGAACTAAGGGCAACTTAAGAATTCCTTGTGAGTGTTCCCCTTTTTTTCCCCATTGTCATGATTTTACTATGGGATGTTTCTGTGTATTATAAATTCTGTAAAAGGAAGAAATTGCTATTTTTAATAGATCTGATAACTTTATTTTTTTACAATACATAGCTTTTTATTTTTGGTTACATTTATGATCGATCATTTATATAGCATTTACATAAGCCATAACAAAACAGACCGTAGTGACCAAAATAGCAAAGGAACAAAGTGGCTGTGCTTTTAAAATAGAGGGTGACAACATGACAGTTTGTTGCGCTTGGGAACTCACCCAACTATTTCCTCCTTTAGGTATCGAGACTGTGTCCCACGGCTAAACTTGCCTTTCACGTGGGAATTGCTTTTGTCAAGTGTGAAAGGGTAAACAATAGCATTTCCCCATAATACCAGTTTCATGGAGCCTAAAATGCTTAGAAAACAATTGATAACCTGGAAGTTGTCAGAGTAAAGAAAAGAATAATCATTTATATCTTGAAATGGCACCTATAGCCTGCTTCTATACAGTAACTCTTTTGTTCATTATTAGTGTGATGGCTTCCAGAAACAATGTGCTCTTGCAAAGGGATCAGGCTCTCTTTTTTCCTAGAACATGCCTAAAAAGCAAGTGAAGTCATTGGTGACTGCTTAAATATGGAGCAAGTGCACTCTTTAGCATTTGCAAGTCTTCAGAAGAATTACAATACAGAATCCCCCTTTTTCCTGGGGTATTTTGTGGGAAGATGTTTGATGGCAAGGTGGGTGGTGATGACAGGACATTATGAATTTTCCATGGCCTTGGGAGCCAGAGCATGATGACTTGTAGCAATCAGTTGCCAGGCAATATAAATTTGGGTCAAAAAAAAAAAGAGATGTGTTGATTAGACTGTTCTTCTGTGAAATTGTTGTGAATTGCAATGATGTATATCCCTGCTGAGTGGATATCCCACTAGCCTAGTCTCAACCAGCACTTAGAGGGCCACACTGTGTAAGGATGTCATAACATCCCAATATGGCTGTCCGTGTTGGGAGGCTCAGAGAATGCTCACAGGAAACGTTTGAGAAAAGCAGTTCTTGGTGGCCAGATAAAAACTACTGATGTCACTTTTTATGTCCTCAGGTGACTGGAGAATCTCATGGATCTGGGGACTTTCTCTGCCTTTTGTTGTGTAATATATTATTTAGGGAGAAAGGTGTGAATTATATTTCTTCTTTTTAAGTGTTAAAAATAAAGCTTGTATTTATATTTTTGTACTGATTAATAAAAATAAGTGAACAGACAACATAATCATAACAAAGGGCAAAAATTGATGGCATACAAATGTAAACCCCAAAATTAACAAATTGTGATTTTTTTCCCCCTTGTTTGCTTTTGGAAATGCAAATTTGCCCACTCTACCACTCCAGGTCAGATGAGTACTTTGACACCAGTGTCCCCTTCTCCCCTCTGTAACCCCCCTGCCACTCTCCTGGGCCAAATTCTGCCTACAATGAAGTTCCTTGGAGTAACTGAGAGCAGAGCTTGGCCCAGCAAGGCAGCATTTATGGGCAAACATGAAGACTGGAGTCAAGTCCGGGGGGTTGCCCTGGGTGCTGAGCCCTGCACTCTGCATACTGGTGGCCAGGGTAGCCCCTCGGCTTTGGAGTGAGCAGAGTAGGACATTGGAAACTGCTCCCCTTGGCTTCAAGGCAAAAATGAACGGGAGAAAACAGGTGGTTTACAGAAGAGTATAATCCTCAGGTTGACCAAGTCCTTGAAAAGTCAGCTAATTGCAGCAGAGAAATTACCGAAAGTGTGTGAATGATGACTTAAGTTTTAAGCAAAAAACTTTTCTTAATATGAAAACCCATCTTTAGTGTATGGCTATAAACAAATTAAAATTAATCACAACTCACAGAACGTGTGATTTGCCTTTGTTGTGTCATCTTGTCTGCTTTCATTTTGGATGTCTGGGATGGGGTGTCTGTCAGGGACTGCTGATAAATGTGAACTGTTGAGTTCTTCTCAGCATGGACATGCATCAGACTGTACCTGTTCATAGTGTGAAAAATGAGAACAGTGCAAAAATCGAGGCGAGGTATCAATGAGAAGAGGGCAGTCTTCTTGGCTGCAAGTCAAATATAGATGACTATGTCATTGTGATGGAGAATTTACTTTACAGTGTCTCTCATAAACAATACTGTTTGAGAAGAGAGAACAGATTGTCTACTATGCTGTAAACAATAAAGAGCTATGTCTATGGAAATAACTGGCTTGCAGCTCAGAAAAGCACAAATTGATCATTTTATGGTCATGACTATGCTGGAGTTAGTTTCAAGGAGCAAAGATAGCCTACTTTAAAAGTGTTTTTAGTGCTGTGGGGCTCATCACACTGCATAAGCTGGTGGTACACAGGTGCTTAAGGTTTCTGGAGAGTTTTTATTCACAGCTGGTAACAGAATCATTATGAAGATGGAAATGTCTGATGCTTAGTTTTTCTGTAAGGATAGAGAATAATCTTCCAAACACAGAATATCAGATATTCAGCTCATATTGAACTTGGTGTATTGGTATCTGTTGCAGTTTAAAAGAAAATATTTGTGGAGTTGGTTTCTGCTTTGTTTTGTTTCATATTTGGAATGTGTGTCTTACTATGTTAGAAACTGCTGATCCTGTCAGTGTCTTTGAAGGGAAAGGTTGCAAACAATCATGGAATTTGAGGGAATCTGCAGAGCATCTGCATCTGTGACACTGCTCAGGAGCTCCTTGAATTCTCTGTCACTGCTTTCAATGGACCAAAATACCAAAAAGAATTTAATGAGAGTTGCAAATGTGAATGAAAAATGTTATCATATAATGTGCATAAAAGTCACAAATATCTTGACCTTTGTCAGAACTGCCTCCATCTCCGTATGAGATGAGGGAAGGAGTGGCAAAGTGTTGAAATTATGACGAGATTACTTTGCTTCTTTCAGGGACACTTTAACATGAAATTTATAGTGTGTTTCTCAAATGCTGTGGTGTGGGTTGGCCAGGCCTTGTTACATTCAGCCAAATATGTGAAACACAAAAGTGGAAGAATTTATGAAGACTTTGGGACAACGCTTTTGTGCTTACGGTTTCTGGTTTTTGACTGAGTTTAATAAATATGATTTGTAACTCTACTCTTTAAGTAAATTATAAAAGTCACATTCATGGATGTTATGGTGTACAGATCTGCATGGTGCCATTAGCAACACTGCTACAAGGCTGTCCTGATAGTTGTTAATATCTTTGGTTCACAGTTTGTTTCTTTTGATGGTGAAAAACTGAGCTTTCATAGGAACTCATTACTTTTGATAAAAACAAACATAGTAGGTCATGGAACTGAGAAAATCTCTTGAACAGTGTCATCCTTGGGTCTCCACTGGTCATCATAAGCTGCTACTGCTGAGTAATGGGAGTTCTCTGTACACGCCCAACACTCTTGAGCAAAGTGGAAGAGTAAATAAAACCAGTGAACAATGAACTTGGTAGAACAGCCATAGCAGTCTCTAACATCAGTAAAATGAGTGTAGGGAAGATAATTAAAACCCCCTAGGTTACAAGAATGTAAAACAGAGGTGTTGTTTTGTCTTGTAGCTCAAGAGGCACCAGCCCTGCTGCGGCATCTTATGGATCAGACAGTGAACGCCAGTAAATCTGCCATGTTGGAGTGCCAGGTTCGTGGTATCCCTGAGCCCCAGATATCCTGGTTTAAAAACCATGAGGAAATACAGCAAGAACCAGGTGAGAGCTCCGTGTACTCACCTACCACTGACAGGCTGTTTATTAACCGATCTGCCATAGGTAGTCATTTGTAGTGCCATTGGTACCAGTAGCCAGACACAAGGAAGAAGTATTGCCAAGGTATTCCAGGCAGGCAGGCAGCAACACAGGTGCTCCAGATTGTTCTGTCTCAGTCCAAAACCTGAGCCAGGTTGGAGGTCTAGACACAACAAGTCTCTATGGAGTCAGTGGAAAAAAATTTTCATCTTATAAGAGTCATCTCCAGAGAAAGATACTTCCCTCCATTTACTATAGAGGGAGCCTAAGGATTGGGTGTTTTGGCCAGAAGATAGCTAGGCAAGAGAAAACCAATCTGTTTGTATTGCGTTGTGTATGGGAGTACCAGGGGGAGTCTGTGGTAAGGCATTCAAAGTCTGTTCTTGAGTCACAAGCTACAACACTAAATCCATATCTGGGATGTCCAAAACTGAAACGTGTCTACTGGCAGCAGAGGAATCCAGGTCTCGTGCAACAGAAAGGAACAGTTTCCCAGGTGGCATATTCTAGTGACAGGAAAACTTTGGGAGATGTTTACTGCTGTGACTGGAATGTGGCTTCAAAGATCAGCTAAGACTAAATGTCCAGCTGCTGTCACCACAGTCATGGAAGTGTTCCTTGGAGATTTCAGATGGAGATGAATGACGGAGGAAAAGGCAAAACCTTTGTCATGGAAATTCATTCACTTTTGGATCAAAAGCACACATTGAACTCAATAAAAATGTTCAAAGAGGTTTGGTCCATACAAACTTGAGTTATAAGTGTAGTCTTCTATAATAATGTTTTAGAAAGTTTGTAGTTATGATTCTGTCCTGCATTATTGGAAATTACTATAGCATGAATAAAGACAACTGGAAAAAAGTCTGAGGATTTCTCCAAGTGAGTTATAAGCCTGCGCAGACTTGCAACCCAAGCACTAAACTTAATCTAGAGCCAGATTCCATGCAGCTTTATGGTGACCACATAGTTGTAATGTGCATTAATAATGCTGTCCTCTAAAATGAATGTTATCTGTCTAACACATACAATTAGGAACCAGGAGGATGTTTCCAGAGGTTAAGTCAGAGTACTTTACTTAGGTGCCTAAAATAGATGGTGGGAATACATTTTGATTGGACTGTAGTTATGATGGAGCCAAACACAAGTGTGTACTTGACTGCACATTTCCTGGCTATAGGGTGCCTCAGCAGCAGGCAGTCCTGAGGCCAAATCTGCTCCCTGCCTCTTCCTTGCTTCTTAGAGTATTGTGCAGGCTGGCTTTGGGTTGACCTAGCTGGAATAAACAAGATGTTGAAACTTCAGGTAACTCCTGTGGTTTAGGGTACACCTCATGGGACCTCTCCATGCACTATCTGGGGTCCTTTTGTGAAGGGGACCACCATTCTGTGCCACATGGGCAAGTGAGATTTGAGACAAGTCTGCTGCCCATAGGGGCAGTCTAGATATCTTTTGGAAGTGCTCTAAGCTTGAACTGCTGGTGGGGCAAACCTGTACCTGTAAGAGCAGTAATCAGACTACTCATTTTCCAAAAGCTGGAGACATGCTGAAGGATACACCTGGATGAAAGCCTAGGCACAGTGCTAATCAACACAGACAGTACCAAGTGCTTCCAAGATCATTTCCTTGGGCTGAGCTTTTTCACTCACCCAAGTGCTTTGCAAACAGTGATTTCCAAAACATCCAGAGAGCGTCCAAGTATGTTTGACTTTCCTGCAGATAACATTGTGCTGTGCAGTCTGTGGCTCATATTTCTTTTGAGAAGAACTTGAAGCAGATATTATTACACAAGGGTCAGTTTTTGTTTATATCCTGGCTCCCTCTCATTGCAAATATTTCATTTCACAGGAATAATTTTAGGACCCGGAAGCCGAATGCTGTTTATTGAAAGAGTAAAAGAGGAGGATGAAGGACTTTACCAGTGTATAGCCACCAACTTAAAAGGCTCTGTGGAGAGTGCGGCATATGTCACGGTACAAGGTAAAGCATGGCATTAAATGGGAAGTGCAGGCTTTCCAGGGTGGTGTTCTTACTCAGGCTGGAAGGGCAGAGGTATGACCTGAGACTCATCTGGTGATCTCTGAAGGCAGCAATCTGAAGGAAGTCCTAGCAAGGGAAGCGTACCAGGTTGGAAAGGAAGCCTAGCAGGAAATGCTAACTCAGTGTGTGTTTACACTGACTTAAAAAGAAGAATTGCTTCAACTCAACAAAGATCAGGTCAGGGTAGGTGATAAACGTAAATTTAGTATCAGCAAAACAAACAAAAAACAGTAAGAAACTCTCTCCTACCCACACATTTTCGCATTTCAGGTTAATTCCATAGAAATTAGTGGCTTGGGATATTCTCATTTGTTTATTTTCAATGTAAAGTGAACCGCCAAATAAGACTAGAAGATTTTACCCTAGCGATAGCTACATATGCGAAGGTGCTACTACAGAGAAGTAGGTATGACCTAGTTATTTCTATAACCATTACTTCAGATAGTTTGCTACTCATCTAAAAGTTCAGCATTGTTCTGCCTTCTGACAATCTCGACCCGTGCCAGTGGCAGTGACTTCTATAAATTAAATCTACACTGCATAAAAATAAACTTTATTCAGTGACCTTCTGATCTCATTAAATACCCTTTTGGCTCATAAATTATGAGATAAGAGAAGTAGATTGACATTCTCCATATAAGTCAGTGCCATGTATGAATTAAATTTGACATAATCTATTCTACTGACCTCATGTGTTAAGTAAAGAGTCCTAAATGCATTTACTTTCTCGTTATAGAAGAAAATTTGAGTATCACCAGGTGTCTTGGGCAGGGATTATGTGTTTGTGGATGTTCTCGTACAATGGCTTAATGTATCTGAATACTACTTAGTATTTGGATACTACCCTACAGCACAAGACAATTACAGATACTAAATCAGTATTGATTTTCTGCCATGAGTGTGTTATCAGTCTGAGTTAATGGTGATGATACAATAATGTTTTTGCTTTAAAATGTCAGGGATAAGTATATTTACATGGGCTGACCTAACTGGTGAAATAAAGGAGTTAAAAATGCCTATCTCCTTATGAATAATTATAGAATCATAGAATGGTTGAACCTCTAGTTCCAAGGCAGAGACACCTTCCTCTAGACCGGGTTGCTCAAAGACCCATCTAATCTGGCCTTGAACACTGACAAGGATGGGGCAACCACAACTTCCCTGGACAACCTGTGCCAGTGCCTCGCCACCCTCATCGTAAAGAACTTATTCCTCATACCTAATCTAAACCTGCCCTCTTTCAGTGTGAAATCATTTTTCCTTGTCCTATCACTCCATGCCCTGGGAAAAAGTTCCTCTCCAGGTCTCTTGTAGCCCCCTTTTAAGTACTGGAAGGTGCTATAAGGTTTCCTCGCAACCTTCTCCTCTTCAGGATGAACAAACCCAGCTCTCTCAGCCTGTCTTTATAGGAAAGATGCTTCAGCCCTCTGATCATCTTAGTAGCCTCCTCTGGACTGACTTTAACAGATCCACATCATTTTATGTTGGATACCCCAGAGCTGGATGCAGCACTCCGGATGGGGTCTCATGAGAGTGGAGTTGAAAAGCAGAGTTACCTCCCTCGAGGTGCCTTGATAACACTAAGGATTTTAAGGCTGCTGTAATAGCTAAAAGAGTAACTTGCTGTCCAATGCATCCTACTAATTGATAGTCCTGGACTATGTAATTCATTGTCATTATTGTATTGATTTTTAGCATCATTGCAGCTTGTCTATTTATCACAACCACAAGCATTCTGTCAGATGGCATCTAGGAAATCATATCTCCTACTCCAGAAGAGAGAAAAGAGAGCAGCCAAGAAAGCTTCTTCTCTGGTTACATGTCCTGAGGGACCACTGTCAATGTCCTTGTATGACTCCTGTGGGAGCAGGAGATGAAGACTACTATACTAAAATTTGTGGCTTTGAGACTGGACATTAAAAAGAAAGACAGTTTGTCTTATCTACTATGATCAAGGAAAATGCCTTTCCACCCTTTTCCTACTACAAGAATAGAATTCACTGGAGGTTTTTTCGCTCATTCCTACACTGTTATGGGGTGCCTGTCCTTCTCCCAGGGAACGGCAGCCTCTGACCTCATCCCTGAGCCTGGAGAGGCAAGATCTAGGCTTTGCCACTTTCTTTGTGTTTCTTAGAAACACAGGCCCTGTGCCTGCCTCTGTGAGCACCAAAGCCTTCCCTCCATCCCAGCAGCTCTCAGAACATGGGGCCGCAGATCAAAGAGAGTGGAGCAGTGCCTCATGTCAATGTCCATGTTTAGCAGATTGGAAGAGTTGTGAATGAGTCAGGAAGGAAACCGTCTGCTCTCTTTATTTCCTCTGAAAAAAATTCTTATACTCACAGATAAAACAATGTGTTATTTTTGTATCCGAGATGGATGAATGGATGGCGGAATCAAAGGACCGTCTTTAAATAATCACAGCCTGTGTTTAGTTTGGAAGCAGGAGTTGCTGGGCCGTCTGAGTAGAAGAGGGACCATGTTTTTGGGCATGTCAGAGCAAGCTCTCCTCTTGCTCCTGGCTGAGGAACCAAAGAGGCAGCAAATAGGCAAGGACAGAACAGAAACAGCAAATGGCTGCCAGAGCACCCAGCTGATGGAGGACACTGTATACCTAAAAGCCTGGGGACACATGCTGCTTAGCACATGGGAGACACAGGCTCTTGGGCAGCTTTCTTTTGGGGTCACCTGCTTACAGAGTGGAGGACTTGCCATGAAAGCCTTGCCCTGCTTCTCCTAAGGACAACCCTCACACTCCCTGTCAGCAGGAGCCAGGGATACAACTAGTTGGAGAGATGCTTCATCCTGAAGTGGACGGGCTGAAAAAGGAAGGAGCATCCTTTCCGCTCATGCTTGCTAAAATATGAATGTATAACAAGCAAATGAATACAGCAATGTGTCCTGTCTTAAAGGTGATGTTTGATAACTTAATGTGAACCCTGCTGTTGAAAAGGAAAGTGTCACACTTATTAAGTATTCAATGGACTATTCTGACACTATGAAAATGGTGTCTTGCCTTTTAAATAACTTTTATTTAATTACGTTTTTAATAATAACTTTGTCTATCATTTATCTACCTGTCTATCTATCTATCTATCTATCTATCTATCTATTTCTCTATCTGTCTATCCACTCATCTACCTACCTACCTACCTCCCTACCTACCTAACCTCTCTGACTTTGTATATCAAAAAGTTGTTGTGCCTTTTGGGTCACTGAAGTCATCAGGAACTTCTCCATGAAGTTTAACTGGAATTCCCTCAGCTATTAAGTGAAGTTCAGCCTGGTTTATGTCTGTAAGAGTAAAGGCGAACACTTAGACTCGTGTTACCTCAGAAGTCCACCAAAGTGGGGTGTAAAGGAGTCCTGACATTCTCTAGTTCAATCTCAGTTTAAACTAGAGTTATCACCAACAGTACATCCAGTCAGTGATTGCTTTATCTGGCTAGGTTATGACTACCTCCAAGGATGGAAATTTCTCAGCAACTCTGAGAACCCATCCCACTGTTGCACTGCTGTGATTGTGGGATCACATGGATTAAACAGGGTAGGTCCCATTAGGATAGGGGATGTTCTGGGTGCAACAGAGTAGTGTTGTTGCCCCAGGCATTATTTTTCCCCTGATTGACACCTAAGCCACAGCTTAATGTTTAGGTGTGTAGAGCTGAAATCCTAATGAGCAAATCCATGCCAGCCAAAGGCTTGAGCTTGTAGATGGAGGGATTGGCACATTAATCCAGGCTCTCATCCTGGCATATTTGCACAGTTCTGGTGGCTTCTGTTACTACTGAGAGAGAGAAGTGCTGCTGGTGGCACTTCTTCACTCGCCCCTCCTGACCCCTCTGCAGCACTGCAGAGACATGGTATAGTACGGGAGGGCTTTTAGAGCGGCTCTGGGGCAAGAAGGGGGCTGCTGCTTGTGGCAATGTGTAAGGCAGATGGGCCAGAGCTTCACACGAGGGAAAGTCTTTGTCTGATGAGGAGGCTGTTGAATAAATATTTGGCAGGGAGGTATAAGGGGAAGCCAGAAATCTTGGGCTGGTAGGCAGAGAGGGGGATTTAGTCCTACCTATAGGCTCTCCAAACTCTGCTAATCCTAAGACCTCTTCTGAGTGTTTCTGTCTGTTCTGCCTCAAATCAAACCTTCTCCTGCACATGAGAGCTCTGGCTTCAGGTCTTTTAGCAAGACTAGGAATCCGGCACTTGATAACCCAGCCCAACTCCGTCTTGGGAAATGCTTTCTAGTTTTCTATGGTTGCTTGAACATTTCAAAGACAGCACCTTTGTGTCTCTTTGCTAACTCCTGGGCAGCATACTGTAGTGGTTAGAGGGTTGCTGTCTTCCACCCCAGGACTGGCAGCACCCTCATGCCTCAAGTGTTCTGTTTTCTGTGTCCTGCTATATGGAGCAGTGGCAAAAAATGAACTTCAGCCCCTCCAGGTTTTGCTGAATAAATGTCAGAAATTATTATTCACCATCAGCACATGTGCTGCTCAGAAGCAAGAGGAGAGTATCCATATGTAAAAGGAAATGCTGATACCAGAGAATAAGCAAGCTGCATTAGGCTGTATTATTTATGCCATCACTATGTTCCATGTCTAAATCAAGTACTTACACAAATACTTGTGAAAAAATAGCACTCTTGGAGAATAGATACTTTGTATCTTCATTTGTAGTTGCAGTTGTGTTTGTGTTGCAGTTGTGTTTTTCCCCAATGAGCTTTATTTTCACAGCTCATTGAATGGACATACCAGAGCAATATGGGGCATGAATACAAATCTGATTATCACCTTTAGGGAGGGAAGACATTATGCTAATTAGGCAATATGCTCATACACTCTGAACAAAGCTCTCTAGCCTTGCCTAAAACCAGGAAACACATCCCTCTGGATTACCCCATAAATCCACCAGTGAGACATCAATCATCCCTTTTGCATGTGTCTGGAGTAACACCAAGATGCTAGGCTCTGAAAGTATGCAAAAGCAGTTGACAAAACTACTGTGAAATCATGTTCAGAATTACTCCTCCTCATCCTCCCATTTCCCCTCTCTGGAGGGTGTTTCAAAATAAGTAGCAGAATATAAGGGTTCTTCTTGCATTTGCTACCAATCAGATGGAAAACATATTGTGGGAAGTGTGGGATTTTGACTTGATCACAGAATTTACAAAACAGACTGCTCTGAAACTATTTTACACATCCCTAAATAGCAGTCTGAAGTGAGTTTTATTTTGGCTTTTTTTTAAGATCTGTCAGTGGGCTCTAATACACTCCAGATTTTTAATGTTCATGTTTTCTTGCTGCTCTGTTTTCAGTCGTTGGTTTTGTTTTTCCCTTTCTGTGCTTAATTTGTTCCCTGGTTTGGAGAGCTCTTCCTGCCTGTTGGGTTCTGTGGGGTGCTGTTGGGAAAGGAGAGGGCTCCGTGTCCCCTCAAGGAGCCTGGCCCTGTGTTGCTACCCCTGAGGGCACAGAGACCACTGGGGAACCAGTGGGTTGAAGGGAGCACTGGGCCATACACCCTAGGTTTCTGACCTGTGGGAATGGGCCCCTGTGCCACGCTTTGTATGAGCTGATCTTCCAGGTGCCAGATAAGGTCTATCCAGGCCATGCGAAGAAGAGCTCATGGACTCCTGCTGGCAGCATCATGAGCCTCTAAAGGAACCCCCAGCTTTACCCCAGTGAGTGTTTTGCTGAGGGCTGGTGAGTTTCCAGCACAGCTGGGAAGGAGGTGTGGGCTGCAGGTCTCAGCCATCAGCAGGGAAGAGCTCTCTGAGCAGTGCTCAAGGAAAAGCATCACGTCCTGGACAGCAAACCCCAAGCAGCAGCACTGCAGCATGCCCTGGGTCACACTTGGATTCACTGGTGCCTGCACAAGCCCTCCCTGGAGTTTCTCCTGCGTGTTATCAGCAGCTCTCACACCACAGCACTGCCCCTGGGAAAGGGCCAGCAGAGCCATCCCCTCTGTGCAGCCCTGTCCTCTCCTGAGACTGCAGGAGACCTTTTTTCTTGGCTCTGTGATCCAGTCCAAACAGAGATTAATTCCCCATTGAAAAGCAGCTGGTCCTTCCTGGTATTTTATTTTAATGGTAAAAAAAACATAAAGTGCCCTTGCTTTGCAGGTCATTTTCTAAAATGTTTGCTGCTTGATTTTCCCAGGCATATCAGAGAGGTCAAACCTGGAGCTGATAACCCTGACCTGTACCTGTGTGGCTGCGACACTGTTCTGGCTCCTGTTGACCCTCTTCATTCGCAAGTTGAAGAGGGTAAGAACAGACTGGGATCTCCTGGTGACACATGCCTCTCCTTGACAGCCCTTTGCTCGTGTTAGAAAATTTTTCCCAGGCCAGTGGAATTTCTGAGTTTACCAAAAAAAATTCCATTTCACTTACTGCAGCACCACCACTTTCACAGCACCAAGCCTGCCAGAGTTCAAGAAGCATTTTGACAATGCTCTTGGGCTTGTGGTGTGACTTTTAGGGTTGTCCTGTGCAAGCCCAGGAGTTGGACTTTGATGATCCTAGTGAGTCCCTTCAAACTCAAAATATTCTCTGATTCTGTAATACCACTCACCTTTGCTCCTGGTGCAATCACCAGGCTGCTTGTGGTTGCTGGGGAACTGTGACTTGCAAGGTTGAATATGAGTAAGCCAGGAAGCAAAGTCTGGGTGGGGACAAGGCTCTGAGGATCACAAGAATCTGTGTACCTGACTCCCACCAAAGGCATCCCCATTCCCTTGTAAGAGCTGTGGGAGTTTGGCATCTTAATGTCTTTGAAGATCTGACTGAGTGGGAATGACAGATCTTCATAGACAGTGCTGGGGTCTGGTTTGCACAGTGTCAGGTATAATTACATCACTTCCGAAGTGATATTTTACTGAACCAGTTTTGATGGTGCAGCCTCTAGAGAGATGATCCTCTATCAGTGTGATAAAGCTAACAGCCCCTGCATCTGACCCTCCTTCTTTTCCAAGGCTGACTGTGATGACTTAAAGCCCTTTTTGCTGACAGCACCATGCCTGCTTCATGTGATGTGGGCAGGTTAAACCACAGCAGCTTTCATAAGCAGAAAATACAACTCCTCAGTAGCTCAGAAAGATCTCAGGGTAACTTGCAGGAGAAGATGGGTTTGAGGGAATGGCAGTATTGGGGCGACGGGGTGCACTGCAAGACATGAGATGAGAAATGGCTGCATGCCCCCCTCTCCCCACTCCCACTCCACGGTGTCACTGAGCACTCCCAGCCCAAGAGGTATCACAGCATGACACCACAGGAATCAGCTCACAGCCACCACAGTGGAGCTTATCCCACGTGGTTGCGTGATGATTGCTAAAGGTTGGTGCAGCCTGATGGACCTCTGAATCAGGGTGGCATGGCAGCAGTCACTCTGCCTGTATTTTTATTGCCACAAACTTCAGTAAGGAGAGACGCATGAGAGTTTGCGGAGAAAGAAAAGCAGAAATCAGCTGAAGCTCTGGAGAAACTTCATAGCTGTAAGCAAAATTACAAGGCAAGGGGGACTAGTACTGAATGCTCACCAGTAATGATGATGCAATTTGTAACATGACTGCAAACTCTTGGAAAAATTTGAGTTTTAAATGTAGCAAAGGATTGCAGATTATTTTTTTTAATTTTTTTATGAGACCAAAACTTTTTAGATTGTTAAAAGATAATAAAAATAATCATCATTGCTGTAGAACAAGGAACTTTAACTAGATGACATATGAAGGCTCCTTTCCAGATGAGCCTTTCCAGCTAGTGTTGGTCTATGTTTATGGTCTTCTCTGTGTTTCCCTTATAAACCCTTACTCTCAAGGATTTATGTCTGGAATTAGCTTTAAGTTAAACTTTATATAGAAATTATGTTGCTGCAACAGAAAAGAAATACATCTTCTCTGAGAGCATTTTCTTGAAGCCTGTCTGTTATGCATACAGAGAAAGACAATAACCTCAACAATTCCTCATCATTAAAAATGTTACTTCAAGTCTCTAGTTGTGTCAAAAAATTGGTACTTGGTGCATCTGAAGGAAGAATTGCAGGAAGCTGTCTGAACTTTTCCACTCCGTTATTGCTTTTTCTGGGATGAATCCACTTAAAAGCTCTTCTATGTGACTGGTAGGAGCAATCAGGTACACACATCTCTATCTAGAAACACCCTTTTTGGAGCACCACACAGGTTTCTGTTTCTACCCGTATCCCACTTATCCATGTCCTGCTCAGTGTTAGTGGATGGTTTGGGTCCAAGCTTTATGCCTCCTCAGTTTTCCCCAAGCATCACTACAATCTTTCTTGGGACTAACTTTATAGTTCTTTGATGTGGTGAAAAGCAACTAAACGAGCAGCTATTAGTTACTGTCATTTTAGTCCAGTTGTGCTTGTAATCAAGGCATGCACAGTTAGTAATATTCTTCTCAAAAACGCCTGGAAATGCAGGTATCAGGGACATTTTTCCAATCTGCAGAGGAAGAAAGCTGAAAGTCACAGGAGACAATTAAAGCAAATTAAAAAAAAACAGTACATGGATATATCTGTACGTTTGTGCCTGCACCTGTGTGCTACTTCCACAAGTTTAGGAAAAGCAACATGCTGAAGTTTAGTTCAGGAGATTTCCAATAAATTCCAACTAATAGTCAGCAAATTATGGCAAACACTAGACCTTTTCTATTGAAATATAAGTACTCCTGTGTCAAGAAAAGTCCAGTGAATTAGAATGGCAGTCTAGATGCTCTTTGAAGGAAAATATATTTCAAAATGGATGAACTGCAGAAAACTTTGAGATCAGATTCATCTTTCCTTACACTTCTCATGTGAAATGGATAATCCATTTGCTCAGGAGAAACTGCACTGGTGATTTCTTTTGAAATGGTATGTTTTAAATTATGTCTTTGAGTCTGACTGTTTATAAATTCCTTCAAGCTCTAATAATTTGCATAAATTTTTCAGCAATGATACCAAAGAAATAAAAAAAATTGTGAAAATTTGTAAGCAGTTTCTGAAGTGTATAATATCTAGTCTCCTGATGACTAGTCTTGCACAACTTCTAACCACATATGACCTATCTTTGCCGGGTGTATGGAAAAAATAAACACTGGCAGTTGAACACCATCTGTTGCATGTGGCCACTTCTTGCTTTGCACAATCATGAAGAAAAGTTATTTTTATCTGCAATGTTTAGTCACTTGATGAAAACATTTCTCTTGAATGTGCAGAGGGCCCTGTGTCATAACACCATATGTTAATACAGATCCACATGGATTTCATTGAAAAAACTGGTATGTCACATAGGAGGAAAGCTAGAGGAAGGAGTTTCTTCTATACAAAAAGTCTTGCAATATGTAGAATAACCAAATCAGCTTAACCAAACCATCTATTTTGCTGTGAAACACACAATCCTGTGAACAGAATGACCTTGGAGCCCTTGATCTAAACAAGAATATGCTGACAGATACCCTTATACTCTATTTAATTTTGCAATATTTGTTTTCTAGCCTTATTCCTCTGAAATGAAGACCAACCATTACCTGTCAATCATAATGGATCCTGATGAAGTTCCCTTAGATGAGCAATGTGAACGTCTGCCTTACGATGCCAGCAAGTGGGAAATTGCAAGGGAAAGACTTAAACTAGGTAATATTGGCATACTTCACATTGAGTTTGCAGTGATTGAGTAAGATTATCTATAACCACAGATAAAGAGGAGCTGGGTGTGTTCTAGACATGCAGCACAACATACTGCCAGGTTTGGTGTGATCTGTTCCATACTGAGGGGCACCAGTCTGTGAATGAACTTCAGCATTTAGGAGTGACTGACTGTGTCTACCTGATTTTTCACGTATATATTTTGTCTCCAGGTAGGAGACTTAAATAGAATCACAGAATCTTTTATGTTGGAAAAGACCTTTAAGATGAAGTACAATCATTAACTCAGCACTGCCAAATCAATTACTAAACCATGTCCGTCATTGCAACATCTACACATCTTTTAAATACCTCCAGGGATGATGAGTCCATCACTTCCCTTGGCAGTCTATTCCAGTGCCTGACCACCCTTTTAGTGAAGAAATGTTTCCTAATGTCCAACCTGCCCATGCACAACTTGAGGCCATTTCCTCTAGTCACTGAAGGTGCACTTGATCCCCTTGCCCAGATTATTGATAAAGATATTGAACAGGGCTGGCCCCAGTACCGAGCCCTGGGGAACACCACTGGTGACTGACAACCAGCTGGAATGTGAACTCCTTTCACCACTATGCTCTGGCCCCAACAATCCAGGTAGATTTTTACCCAGTGAATAGTCTACCTGTTCATGCCATGGGAAGCCAGTTTCTCCGGGAGAATGCTGTAGGAGACAGTGACAAAGACTTTACTAAGATCCAGGTAGACAACACCCACAGTCTTTCCCTCATCCACTGAATTGGGCACCTGGCCATAGAAGGAGAATACAGACAAGAATCCTTCATTCTGTATTTTTCAGACTGATTTACTTAAAACATGACAAAAACAAGGTAACCAAAGGATTCCAAAACAGACTGCCAACTTGGATTCTTCTCTCTCTAGACTCCAGGAATCTGACCTTTGGCATTTACTGTAATTTTGTTGATTCGCTGTGTTAATAGTGAAGGCTCTAGAGGGGAAGCTATATGAGGAGTGGCTGAGATCACTTGATCTGTTCCACCTGGAGGAGATTGAGGGGTGACTTCATTGCAGTCTACAACTTTCTCATGAGGGGAAGAGGAGGGACAGGCACTGATCTCTTCTCTGTGGTGACCAGTGACAGAATCTGAGGGAATGGCCTGAAATTGTGTCAAGAGAGGTTTAGGTTGGGTATTAGATAAAGGTTCTTCACCCAGAGGGTGGCTGGGCACTTGAACAGGCTCCTCAGTGAAGTGGTCACAGCACCAAACCTGAAAGAGTTCAAGAGGTATTTGAACAATGCTGTCATGAACATTGTGTGATTCTTGGGGTAGTCCTGTGCAGGGCCAGGTTCATCCACAAGAATGTTTTTTGCGGATCCCTTCCAATTCAGGATATTCTATGATTCTATGATTTTCTTCCCTCGTAACCTGTTTACATATTCATTTGGAAAAAAGCCAGTGCAGGAATGGGTCCTCATAATTCATCCTGTACCCCTCCCTGTTTCTCCCTTTCCTCCTCTCCAGCACAATCTCCTTGTTTTCCCTCCATGCTGCAGTTTCATAAACATTCTTGTGAGTGCACCATAAAGTGTAGGAATGTGGTGACACATAAATCCACACATAAATGAATAAATATCCTTGGAAACTTTAAACCTACAGCTAGCTCATCTATCCCAGTGAAAGGCATGAGCTTGGGAGCATTCCTTATTTTTTTAGCGTAGAGTGGGGCTGATGAGAAGGAAAGGTGAGTAGGGACCGTATTTTGAAGCTGAAGATTCCCTCCAGAAACCACACAGATTTTAACAAAAAGGTCAACATTAAAATATCAATTATAAGCTCAGCCTCGTTGTTATAGTGTTGTTTGTTCTTTCAGGCATGCATTACATTTGTCCTGCAGCAAGATCTAGAAAATCCTTGTATTTTAGTTAGGAGCTGTAACAAATTCCTTCTGCCTTCTGGATATCAGGGACAGAGGGTGATTAACACGTGCATATAATTAGGATCACACTTAATTTGCCTGCCAGAAGACACAAGCTGACCAGATGTGGATAAGTACAGCTGAAATATATTGCTCGCGATTTATTGTCATACACAATTCTGGGAATGCTGAAACCTTGTGCTGGAGTGTCTTCAATCTTTAGACAGTTTTCTTACAGCGATGGACCAAGAGCCTGATGTGCAGACAATGTAACCACTGGGAAAGAAACAAGCAGAAATGGAATGTAAACACCAGGGAAAACCCCATGTCTTGCAGGGTTGGTGTTCAGAGTCCAGAGATGAGGACCAGAGAATGAGTTAAAAGTGGAGAAACTGGTATAAACAAATAAAGAATGCTGACAGTGAATGAGAACCAGATTTGGAGAAGTTGTGTGTGTGCTGTATGCTAGATTAGCTCAGTGCAAGTCCTGCTTACATGACAGTTGGCTCAGTCTTTGAGTAACCTTGGCAGTCTCTGAGGATTAGTGTCTCACAAACACAAAATGTGCTTCTATGGTTTTTAAAAAATATTTTTCCTTAGAAATGCAATCCCTTTCAGCATCATGTTTTTCTTTCCCACCTACTTGTCCTCCAGGACACATATTTATTATAACTTTCGCAAATAAGTTTCTCCTTTCAGCCCACATCTCCTCTGCTGTGTGTTCCTCCAGCACACGTACACACAGCCCAGGGCTGTGATGCAATTCTTATATAACAGTACTCCCCCTTCATCTGTAAGAGGTACAGATGTTATAGGAAATTTCATATGGGCATCACTGAAGTCAGGGTAATTAACATTCAGTATAGATTACCTTCACTGAGAGCAAAATGTCATCTTTTCATTAGGGGAAAAAATGTTTGTGCTATAAATTATTGACACTGTGGTTGGTGATAACATTGCAGTCCAGCACAAGCATTAGCTGAGCTATTGTGCACTTCCCACCTCACTCTTGGGCTTGACCTTCCTAATCTATGAGAGGTCACACACTGCTGATGCTGTGATGCAGGACCCCCAGGGAGTTTTGCCTCATGGCTGCAGTGCAATGTCAATCACACTGATGGTGGATAGCTTCCTGAGCTCCGCTCCCTCCTGTGCAATGCAAGCCCACAGCACAGAGCTTCATATGAGAACTGTCCTGTGTAGCAGAATGGAAAATATGAAGCCACATATGGGGAAAACCCAGATCACTCAAACCGTGGCAAAGAACCTGAGAAAGGAACACACCTTTGAGCCTATGCCTTCCCACAGACATGGAGTTCGGTGTCTGCAAGTACTTTTTGCTGATGCCCCAGTCCAGCAACTCACATGCTTGAAGGACCTTGCTAAAATGGGACTGAAATGGAAACTTCCTGATCCAAAAACTCCTTGACTGAGGGGTATGTTCACTTTAATGAGTTCTGAGTGGCCCATTAAATCCAAATCAAGTGTGGAAAACTTAAGTAGAGCATTTTGCTTCATTGGTCTGGATCTAAATACTGCAACATTTCACACCTGAGCATTACTCCAAATATATCCAGCATAGCTGCTTGAAGGCTGTGAGAAGTTGACTACTCAGACGCTTGGGCAACTTAATATTCCTCTGTTTAATTGCTCTGTTCAATAATTTTGTAGCTCCTTTTGGGACAAAAGGAACTTTTGCAAGAACAACCATAGCCACAATCTACATACTAAACTGTGGAGTTTTGAGCTACACCCTGAAAAGTTAAAGCAGCCCTATTCTGCACTACCATTGAGCACTGTACAAACAATAGCAGAGCAACTGTTATTACAGTTTCCCATTAAATCCCGCTGCTGTTTAGAGAAGGAAGTGCTGTTTCCAGTGCTCATTCTCCTTTATAAAAGGTTAGCAGCTTTGTGTAGCTTTACAAGCTGGTATGTTTTCCAAGTGGTGACTAAGTGGGTTATCTCAATGTGGGAAGTGATTCAACAGTGATGGAAACAGATTAAAGCTATGGATTAAACAAAGGTATGATGGGGTTTATAGGACTTGAAACTGCAAGTTCATTTTGTAGAAACCATGAACAGCCAAAACACTAAGGATTAAGAGCATTAATTCACTAAGAAAACTGAGACTTTAGTCTTAATTATGCTTTCCTTATACATCTGCTGAATGAAGAATCTACAGGCAGTAACTGAAAAAGGTGACGTTAGATTTTTAGACACACACTGATTCATCTGTATTTCTCTGTCAAATACTAAGCCCTTCACAAAACAAGGTTCAGTCTGTTGATGCTTTTCAGTCATGTAGATTAAGTTTTGTATGGTTTTTACTTGCTACAAAAAATACAACACTTGCATATCTAGGGTGGACATACATTTCGGGGGGTTTTTGGCTTAGCATATTCCACTTCATGTTTACATTGCTTTGATAACATATGCTATTTTCTTCTATTGACAGACATACTGAGAATTACATTTTAGATATATGATACACATATAAAAGGCAGTACTGATTTAATTTAGAACTGGCAGCAGCCCTTTTTCTCTGTTTGCATGTATCCGCATGGGACTAATTCATGAAGCAATTTGTTGACGATTTCTTTTTTACCAGAATGCATCTCTCTGCTTTGTTTTCTTTGCAGGAAAGTCTCTTGGACACGGAGCTTTTGGAAAGGTGGTACAAGCATCTGCTTTTGGAATTCGGAAATCACCAACATGCAGAATAGTTGCCGTGAAAATGCTAAAAGGTGTCTTGCTGTAAAGCTGCATTGAAAAAAATGATACAGTGTTTAATTTTTTATATGATTCTGTTGAAAGCAAGAGCCTATCACAATAATTCTTGGAAGCCTTGAAAATGTGTACAAGTTAAGCTTCAGGTCCACCACAATTGAAATGGCAGAACTATGAAATAAAAATTGCATTCACAATAAAAATTTGTACCATTATACTAGATTGACCCTATATCAATTGCTGTAAAGGAAATGTAGCTGAAGGATAAGGCATCCACCTTGATGTGAAGACACTTACACAGAAGCTTTTATATTTTCCCTGGTCATTATTTCCAATGAATAATCATCTTACTGTTAAAAACAGATGCCTTATGTGTAGTTTGCATCTCTCTGACTTTTGCTTCTCACTCTAACCCTCAACATCGGATTATATAATGGTTTCTTATCATCAAGGCCCTTTTATTAAGCTAAATATATTCAGCAGTTTAAGTCTTGGTGGTGTAGTGCAGGTGTGTCCTCTCTGAACCCTTTGCAGGTTCATCACTTGGTGTTTAGGATGCTGACACCCAGGTTGTACAATGGATTTGCCAGCACTGTTCATACTCAGCTATTCACTGCCACCTTTCTCATTGGAGCAGAAAGGACAAAAACCTCACATTGATTTGAAGAGGGCACTTGGGAAATTAGCAAGCAGTATGATATTCAGTCATAGCCTGCAGCAGCTGTGGTTGAATTCCCTAATCCAGAGTCCTAGTGGCATCCTTTCATAAGTATTTAGCTTTCCCTTGTTTATATATATAAAGATCACAGCAGGCTTTTTTGCATTACCCTGGGAGCTTATTCTGCATTACTTGTCTGTCGTAATCCCTCAATCTTTTTTGGTATTGCTCTCTGCCAGGACACATCCCCTATTCTGCCAATCAGGCTTGGATCCTTAGTGCTCTTGGTTGAATCTGTTCAGGTGTACTTTGAATACATCCACCTTAGGCAGTGGCTCCTAGCTTCACAGATGCTACTTATCATTTACAGGAGATCCATATGTGTCAATCCCAGCCCTTGGAGGGCCTCGTGCGATACTTTCAGACCTACAGTCTGACATCCGTACAGCATGTAGGGTGCGCGCTCTTGATTTTGTCCTCAACAAGCTTGTCTGCAATGTAATGTCCAATGCTTTCTCAGGGGATGTACATGCTATACAGGATCATTCCCAAGGACAGAATTTGCAGCTGAGAGGGTTGCAAACCTTTCTCCTCTCTCTTACTCCAGAAGCACAGAAATACTCTGGTAGTCAGTGTCAAAAGAACAACTACCGTGCAGCAAGAATGGCTGGAAAATGTGAGGAAAATAAATCTTTGGTCCCTGTCCAAATCTCCTGCAGCAGCGGGCCAGTAGCCATCTCTGTCACTGGGTTCAGTGTTCACTGGTTTCAGCCTGTCACCTGGGTCATCGTCTGACCCTGGGTTAACTGAGCTGTTTTGCAGACATATGTGCTGGCACAGTGGTCTGCCAGGCTCAACATTTCTTGGTGTCCATCAGCAGGCTTCTTGTGACAGTCAGCACCATCAAGGCAGCAGTGGAGGGAAAGTGTCACCACCTATACAAGCAAATAGTGGGTCGCTAGGTAGATGACAAGTTTTGTGTGGGACACCAAGGAAAACTGTTTCCATTCAGATGTTGAACCAAGCCCTTTATGACTTAGCTCCAGAGTTTTTTCCCCAGCGCTGTTCTTCTTGCTCTTGGTGTCACTAAACTGAAAAACTCCTTTTGGATCTACACAAAGCAATATGCTTTTTTCCTTGCTTTCTTTACAAAATTAAATTCTGCAGGAAAAAATGTGCTCAGAGGGAATGAAAAGTTGCACTCAACACTACATCGAATGTTTTGGGTTTATTTGAGGGATTTCTCATTTTATTACTATTATTAGTAGTAGTAGTATTGCTCATGACTGGTAGGATGAGATGCAGTCATATCACTTTAGAACCAATTAAAATTTACTTCCCTGTCTGTCTCCAGGCTTCCTATATAACAGACAGAACCGGACAATCATTACTACCGGGTAGTTACTCTTTTCCCTATACAGATGGCTAAACTTGATGTCTGCATCAGCCTCTGGAAATACTTTGCTCTTTCCACTGACTCCTTAAGATATTTAGTTCAGGCTAGTATATAAAACTTAGATAGATGAAGTCAAGCCAAATGAAACCTCCTCTAGATAGAGTTAGTAATAATCTTGAAATACTTTCTTATTTGTTCTTTCAAATTTTTTGGGTGAAATATCAAAACTATTCATGCAAAAAAAAATTCTCTCAGTTCTAAATATAACAGAGTCTACTGGGAGGAAGTTGAGTGTCTGACTCTTTTTATTTAATTGCAACTGAGAGGATGCTGAGCAGGGGGAATACAGAAGGAACATCAACACAAGAAGTACATCCAGTAATGGAGATTATTTCAATGGAAAGTAACAAGAAGTGGTAAAGCTCAGCAGGACCAGTTCTTTGCCATTTCACATTGACTTTTATTTTGTATTTACAGAAGGAGCCACAGCAAGTGAGTACAAAGCACTGATGACAGAGCTGAAAATCCTAATCCACATTGGTCATCATCTCAACATTGTGAATTTGCTGGGAGCTTGCACAAGAAATGGAGGTAAAAAAGTCTGCAGTGCCCTGAAAATGGGTTTGGATTACCTCCCAATAACAGTCAGTTGGCCATGTTGTTTTTCATCCAGAGGTGAAGTTATTAACTTGTAATATTTGAGCTCATCCCATAGTTGGTGAAACAAAAGGAGGAAGATAAGAAGAGACTTTTAGTCATTTAATGAAGCCCTTAAATTTTTCCTCTATTTAAACCCTCTTTTAGTATTATCATGTGAAATGTGAATATGGGACCATGCCACTTGCTGTCCTTTATCTCACTCATTTCACTGCTCAAGCTCAAGTTAAACATGAACTGGAAAGGCTGGGAACAAGAGATATCAGCTGCTGGATCTGAACAACAAATCACAAGGCAGCTGTTGTAAAATTCTCCATGGTATTACACTAGAAAATCAAAAGGCCAGTAATAGCGATTGTTTGTTTTATGTATGTCACCTATTTTAGTTCAACAAGTGTGTGTGGGCTGTGAGACTCCGGTTTGAACTGACTGAAGAAGAAACAGAGGGTCTCTCAGGACAGATTCATGAGCCAGCTTTCAAAAATTAGGCCCTGTCCTAATTTCCAGAAACAGTATTGTTTTGATAACATGTCCAATGTCCTTCAAGCAGCCTTTGACTTCATTAGGACATGTTGCCAGTTATTTTGGACTCAAGTTATAGTTACAGGCATGAAAGACTATCCTTCTCAGAACTGATGCCACCTTGTATTGCTTTACGCTGCTCAGAATGCTTTTTTTGTTTTTGACCAGGGCCTCTGATGGTGATTGTTGAATACTGTAAGTACGGGAATTTATCAAACTATCTGAAGAGCAAGAGGAATTTTTTCAGCCCTAACAAGGTGAGGAGGCAGATGCTCCTGGTAGGGTTCATCTTACCTGACATAAGTATTGGTAGCATAGATGTCAGCTTCTGACCTAGTCTCCTTAGACTCTCTTTTACCATAGGAGAAAAATGACTTTGGGGTGAAGTTCACCTGACCTATATTAATATTTGGTGTGGGATGTGTTGTGCCAAGAAAGGACTCATCTCTCTCTGTCCCTGCCTGTGCAAGGAGACTGATGTGAGTAATGTGGCTGGAGCCATCTACATACAGTGAGGGGAAGTGAATCCTATCCAAAGTGTCCCCATGTCCTCTTGCTCTGCTGCTGCTGAACCCATTCCTGGTGAGCTTGGGGTCACTTCAGAGACTGGTGTCAGCAAAACCAAAGGAAGTGGTTTTGCCCTCTGATTTCAGCATTGCTGGGAGCAAAACCGAGATAATGCCAATTAAATCTCATGTCCCAAGACACTCTAATATTTAGAGATTTACAAGTAATATTATTGTGTAAGGAAAAGGCCTATCAAGAGGAAAAGAGATTAGAGTCTTGTTCCCATATCCCACAATCCTCTGAATCAAATTTATGGCATGTTTCTTATTACAAACCTAAACCCAAATGTGCCAATTATATGCTTGTGCACTTCCAGCACAATCCCCCAAAGGATCCAGGTCTATGAAATGGGATTTAGGAGCCTGGATGCTGAACAGCAGGCCTCAAAACCTCTGCTCAGCTGTGCTAAAAGTTCAGCAGCATCTCAGGGTTATTTTTTGCAAGGGCTTTGTGGGAGGGCACAATCAGATGACGTCTGCCTCCAAAAGGCTTTTTCTGAGTCTCTGTTCCCATGGCTGTCCATGCTGGACTCTGCTTTAGACAGAGCAGCCACGTCCTTCTACATGGGGTTGTTGAAGTAGGATGCTCCGCAGGGACTAGGGCTGTGCAGGGTCCATCTTGAGTGGAGTCACTCACCTGGTGAGTAGTGTTCCCAGGCGCAGTGCTCCAGTACCCTTGGGAAGGTTGCCCAGGAAGGAAGGAGAGGGAAGTTTGACTCTGCACCAGCATGCACAGGGAAGAGAGATGGTCACGGGACAAGTCAAAAGGTAAGATGGGCAAGAGTATGGCCAGGCAGCTTGGCTGCTCTACAGGTAGCTGTAAGAAGGCATTTTCCAAACAGTGTTGCATGCGTCTCATTAAACCATCACATCCTTGACCATCAGATGAAAGTACTGGATAAAGGCATTGAAGAGAGGGAGTCACTTTCAGCAGTACCTGTATTTCAAACACCAAGTGCTCTTGCTCCTCATTGGAAGGGCTTACAGCCCGACACCAAGCACTGTACATGGACATAGAGGCAGATGCCTTAAGCAGCCTGGGAAAATTGCTGATGTTGAGAGGGCTGGAACCTGCACTGTGGGCACATCCTTCCCAGCTCATCCATTTGTGCTCCTTCTCTGTCTGGTGGAGAGAAATGGGCTCTTCCAGATGATTCATTTCAAGCTGAGATGAGCCACACCCCCGCAGACGCGTCCACATCAGGAATAGCCCACAGCCCTGGTTACCCCAAAATCATGTACTGGTGCTCCCAAGCCACCATGTTTCTGCCCTCTGGGGATGGCAGCCTTGGTGGAGCACAGCCCTGTCACCAGTCCCTGGCTACCAGTAGCACTAGACACCCCCGCCCATGGGAGACGTGCCCACACACGCCACAGACCACCATCCTGGTAGAAAGGCGACAGCAGTCTGACTCGGTTCCTTTCCCACCCCCTCCTTCGCTCTGATGTAGCACCTCTTCTCCTCTGTTTGTTTGAAGGACTACTCTCTGCAGGGAGAGCCAATGAAAGAGAAAAAGGATACTGAGCCAGTGGAAAGCAAAAAACAAAGGTTGGCCAGTGTCACCAGCAGCGAGAGCTTTGCAAGCTCTGGGTTCCAGGAAGATAAAAGTCTGAGAGATGTGGAGGAGGACGAGGAGGGTAGGTATTAATTCCTTCCTGTCCCTACATGGGTTGTGATATTTTTACAACATACTGTGCATCCCTGAAATTTTTTTCCTCATTTATCACCCTAATAAACATCCGTGGGAGACGCTCAGAGGGTCATGTCCAGAGGATAGAAGATTTAAAAAAAGATTATTTCCAGGGTTACTAAATCTGACAGGAAAATGTGTGATTGTTTCTTCTGACTGCTCCTTATCTTTGGGGAAAACACAGCAGTGTCCAAAGCACGGGGTGTAAAGCAAGAACTATTTTTGTTTCCAATTACAGTGGGTTGACCTTCAAATACCACTCTGTGAAAACTGAATTTATGGGAGTAATGGGGTCTGTAAGAAAGGAGGAAAATAACCATGAGTGATATTTGTAACAAACCCCACTTTCTACCTCTGCAGATGCTGATGATCTGTACAAGTTGCCCCTCACTATGGAGGACCTCATCTCTTACAGCTTTCAGGTGGCCAGAGGCATGGAGTTCCTCTCCTCCAGAAAGGTGAGTTTTGCGCTGAGGATTTTTCCCTGCAGAAGGACGGGATTCAGAAGGGAAATCATGTCTACATTTTAGTGACACCTTCCTTGGGAAAGCTCCCAAAGGAAGAGCCATTTTCCTCTTGGAGTTATAAATATAATGGTGTGTTTATCCAAGTCTCCATAGTCCATAAACACAGGATCATGACTGAAGGCAGTGGGTCAAGCTCATTCATTTGGGAAAGATCTTTTGGGTGTGGTAGGTTTTTCCTTAATTTCAACATATATTAGATGGGGAGCTCCAAATGATTCAGCAAATGTCAAGGGGCTTAAAAATTTATCTCCTTCTGGAATTAAGAATTTTATTTTTTTTTAAAGAATTACCACTGTTTACAGTAACTTCATGTAAACTACAGTCAACTTCTCTAAAAAAAAGTAAATTGATCTCAATAATAATAATAATAATTTTTTTAAGGATATGGGAGACAGGAAATTTGTGGGCAAGAATAAGGAAACGCAGCTTGATTGTGAAACTGCTTTATTATAGTGCATTCATCGTGACCTGGCAGCCAGAAACATCCTTTTATCTGAGAACAATGTCGTGAAGATCTGTGATTTTGGCCTCGCAAGAGATATTTATAAGAATCCTGATTATGTGAGAAAAGGAGATGTAAGTCAAGATGCTTTTTATTTGCCCAAGTGTTTATAACATATCATTTCAAACTGTCCACCAAAATGTTCTGTAGACATTCACATTTCCTGAACTTGAGAGCTCAAAAGCAAAGATGAGCTATCCAGATGTGTTGAGGTTCTGGAAAGCATTTCTATCCTCAGGCATAAGGCTTAGACATGCTAACTGCTTCACAGCTCTGCCCCATTAATACTTTCCTTTTTAGACGTGTTTCTTGGCTGGCTCAGCATAAACCCCTTACTCAGTAAACTTCCTTCAAGGAAACCAGTCCCTCCAAAAGAAGATGTGTGCCCCCCGGTGCTCCCGAAAAGCTGCTCAATGGTGCTTCTAGGAGCTGAGCAGGACTTGCTGCCTCCAGCACCTGCTCGGTGGTTGTTTTGCTCCTGCTGGAGAGAGCAGGAAGGAAGCACCTTGCCAGGCCTGACGTGAAGGCTGGGTCAGCAAACTGCACCTGCACCCACTGGTGCCATAGGAATTTGGCGTGGGAGTGTCACGCAGTCTCTTTCTGGAGGTCTCATCCAGCTGCCAGCTATTCCCACATCCATAAATAGCTTTTGAGATTTACAGCATTGCATATTAGCTGGGAAGTGTTCACATAACTTGGGTACTGCTCAGGAAACCCTAACAGGCTGTGCTGAGCGGACTTCAAGGGTTGCTGATGTACTCCTGCAATTCAGGCTCTGAGAATTTCCCTCAGAATATCTCCAACACTATCACAGAATGATTATGCTTAAATGCAGGGTTTTCTCCCCCGTCTCTATGACACAGGCAAGAGACCTCTGCTCCTACGTATCCCAACATCCCTGTAAAGAAAAGGCCTGGTCACAGGTTTCCAATGTCTGGTGTTTTGTGCCACACATATTTTAAAAACAGCCTTTTAGTCCAACAATTTGTTAAGAAAGTGTCTGAATGAGTGTGGGTTTATCTTGACTACCTGCAAGGAAATCCCACAGGTTCTTGTTGAATGGTAATTATTTACATAACAATATAGAGTTGATTAATCTATGATTAAATTCTTTTAGGCTTTGAAAATAATAGTCAAGTTTGTTCCTTTTACTCCAGGCTCGACTTCCTCTCAAGTGGATGGCTCCTGAATCCATATTTGATAAAATCTACAATACCAAAAGTGACGTGTGGTCCTATGGGGTCTTGCTGTGGGAGATATTTTCCTTGGGTATGTTAACTCTGCACATTGGGAGCTGGAGTCAGCAATGGGGACTGAGGCTTGGGGAAAAACATCCATTACCTTCAATGATCTTTTGACAGGTGTTTAATAAAGAAAGACTTAAATCAGTCAGAGGTGAGTTGTGCAGATAGAGGCAGAGCAAGTATCACGACTCTGTGGACTAGAAGTTTTGGTTCTTGTAAGGTACACTGAAAGCTCACTTGCCACGCTGAAAGACTTAATGGATAGCAGAGCTGTCTGAGAACTTTTCCACTTACTTCTGCCATGAGCAAAACCTAAGCTTCCCTCTTTTCTCTGTTGAAACCCTTGGTAGAATTTGCAGGGCAGCACAGCCAGAGCAGTTGCAGTGCTTTGTTTGACTGATGCCACAAACCAGAAAAATAAGGCAATTTTTAAAGCATTTTTTTTGAATGTGGAACTCTATGGGATAACACAGAGATGTGAGTGTGAGTCTTCATTTGCTCAGGCCCAAGGCATCACCTCCCATGCCACAGACAGCATTCAAGACACTGAGTGCCATGAGCTGGGTGCTCTCTCAAAGGTTCCTTATTTCTGTTGTGGGAGCAAGGGAGCCAAACACAGAGAGGTATTTGCGTGTATCCAATTCTGTCACCTCCATTTCCATCCCAAGACCGGGAGGGATTCAGCATGCCAGTCACCCAGGCTACTGGATACAGCAGGTGAAAAGCATCTGCACAGATGCCGCAGGATGAATTGGAGCATGCAATCTGAAATTAAAACCCTGTGAAGCTTTTCCCCCCCTTTCTTTCATGTAGAAAAGGCAGGATACAAGATGTGCACTGAGTGGGAACAACAATGACCACCAGAATAGCAGAATCTTAATTGAGTTTAACACAGAGGCTGACAAAAGAGGCAAACAGCAGAGGAAACAATACTATACAATTCTCAGGACAATCAATCATTTATTAGTTTAAATACATGTTGTTGGTCAGCCTGCCAACTCTTGTGATTTTACGGTCAGCTTCATAATACCTGCTATTTTTTTCTTAAAGCCCCAGCTCCTTGAACCTGGCAACTCTCCGACATGTCTTTTTTTTTTCTTTCATTCTCCTTTTTCCTGATTTTTTTTTTGTCCACAGATAAAAAACCAACAGCACAATCAGGCTGCATCTTAAAAACAGAGAAACTAGAAAAACAATGCAAATGTACTGTGATCTGATTTAAAACAAAGATTTCAATTTTTTTTCAAGGTGATTTTGAGCATTTGGGGTTTGTTAATACTCTGCTTACTAGAATTTGGAGTAGTCCAAACCAATAGAAAGATTAGACTTGGCTTTTCAAGGGATACTGCTCAAGTCAAATTCATGTGTATTTTTTCCATTCAGGCCAGGTAAGCACCACAAATAGTTATGGGTTTGATCTTGTCCCCCTCCAAGGTCTGGGGCTTGGAGCACCACCAGCAGCGGTTCCCTGTCTGCGGCAGCTGGTAGGACCAGACCCTGCAGTGGAGGGGACATCCTCTGATCCCCAGCTCTGCAACCTGGTGCTGCACATCCCAAGTGTTTGAGGGAGATGCATAAGGGTTACAGCTAGATCACAAGTACCCAACTCAAGGCATGTATCTATTCTCCCAATGTTGCCTCCAGGCGCCTCTCCTTACCCTGGAGTCCAAATAGATGAGGATTTCTGCAGCAGACTGAAGGAAGGCACAAGAATGCGAGCTCCGGAGCAAGCGACCGAGGAGATGTAAGATGCCTTTGCTTGCCTTGTGTAGCACCCTCCATCCTGCCCTGCCTTGCAGATAATGTAGAGTCTCTGTAAAAGCACCCTGACCCAGCCTAAGGAAAAAAACTCAATCCTGCATCAGTATTTTCTTGTGTACCCCCCACCTTGGCCCCCTGGTCCTCCCACAGGGTAGGAGAGGGCAGGAGAGGACATGGACCTGAGCCCAGTGCACCACCAGCGCTGTGCTCCAAAGGGAGCTGAGCAAGGAGGAGTAGGAAGGTTATTCATTCCTCGCCAGGTTTAATATTTACTGACATGCACACAGATAAGCGCTGGAGGAATGTGACATTATTAACATCATCTTGACTTAGGAAGTGAAAGCAGAAGCTTCCTTGCAATCACTCGGGTAATGAGGGTCCACCCTTTCCTGTACGCAGTGTCTGATGGCAGAGGAAGGTGACAGGGACCCGCAGCCTCCCAGCCCATGTCGTCCGAGTCCTTCCACCATGACGTCGGCTGTTGCTCCCCACTCCCCTGCCTTCAGGTGCAGCCTCAAGCTGCTACTGCATGGCCAACACCTTTTTGGAGACTTAGGGGGGTCCAAATGAGATCGTGAGTTTGCAGCCCCTCTGCCCTGGAAGTGGGACAGAGCATCTTGCCCAGGGAGGCACATGCAGCACACTGAATATTCACCCCATGAAACAACTCACTGAGAAACATGAACATATCCCAGGTGTTTTACCTCTGGAGGCAAAACCAAATACATGCAGGTGTCTTGGTGCCTTTCTGAGTGCTATGTCGTGACTCTAAATAGCAACACTTACCAAAAAATAATTCTGGAAGAAGAAAAGGATGCAAGCCAGCCATGCCTATCTGGGATTATTGCCCATCGGCTAATTTTATTATCCTAGTGACCGTAGATAAGAACTTTCTTTTTTCTCTTCCACATATTTTATTGCAGGAAGGAAAGCTCAGCTTGACCAATACAAGGAAGTGACACGTTCATATAAGTCATCTTACGATGCCTTAACCTAAACATTGCCAGCTAACAGATGTTTAATATAAAGATTTAATGCTTAATTAGGAATGAAAAAAAGCAAGTATGACTAGCTGGCTAAATTATTCTTTTGATGTGGTCTTCCAGGGTCTTGCAGGAAGGTTTTATTTCTTTTTTTTTTTTGTGGAAAGTTTACTGTTTTACTTTTAGGAAGAGGTCTCCGTGGTGTTAGAGAGAATTTTTGTGAAGTCAGGCAGGTTCAGGAGTTAACTCTAACAAGCTGTCAGTGACTGCACTGCCTTAGATCAAATTGAGCTGTAACCCTGCCATGTGCTCACTTTGCTTTTGTCCTCACAGTTACCAAATCATGCTGGACTGCTGGCAGAGCAATCCCAATGACAGGCCACGGTTCTCCGAGCTGGTGAAAAAGCTGGGTGACCTGCTGCAAGCAAATGTCCAGCAGGTACTAATGTCAAAACTGCGTGCTGTTGTCAGGGCAGGGGTGACTGGCCACATGGTCCCCGGAGTAACACGTGCGTTTCTTGTTTGCATTTAGGAAGGCAAAGACTACATACCCCTCAGCACAATATTTACAACTGAAAGCAGGTTTCCCTATGCATCTGACCCTTTGTGCAATGAAAATCTTTCTGTCACAAGCTCAAGTTCTGGAAGCACTGAAAACATCAGGTGAGACAAGCAAGATAAAGACTGAGTTTTTTTGTTGGGGATGGTAGCTTGCTGCATAGCCTGTTTTGGATCTGGGTGGGAGAAAACACTCAGATGTGTCCCATCAGCCACTGAACCACTGGGCTGGGACAGCTCTTTGGAGTGTCCCTGCACAGGGGTACCTTCAAGTTCCAGGGCTCCGGCACTGCGAGAGGGGCAGCTGTGTGCACTCCACAACTGGGGAGTGAGGTTTGGCTGGGGTCTCGTTAATGAGTCCCTTTTGTATGACCTGCCTCGGTGATAGCTGGAACTGCCTAAAGAAATGGAGACATATCCAGCACTTTCTGCTTACGCACTTCATACTCTCACCGAAAATTCTCCTGCTTTTCTTGTTGAACAGATACATAAACGCTTTCAAAATAACTCCCCACCAGCGCATAAAGACATTTGAAGAGCTTCCCATCAAGGAAACGCTTGTATTTAATGTAAGTGACTCCTGGGCCACATGGTGCACCATGTATTTCTTTTTATTTGTGTGAGAGATTTATACAGGGATAATCAAGACAGGGGGGCTACTGTTTTGCCAGCTCTACTGATATAAGGTGCAAGATTAGCCGTGCTTGCAACAAGATGTCATCCCACTGCTTTACAAATTACAACAGCATTTTCTTGTTGACCATGTCATAGGCTGCAAACACTCCTCTGATAAAAAGGGGTCAGTTTGAGTAGGTCTGCAAAGTACAGCTGCCAGAGTCCCATCTAAGTCCCACTGGTGTGGGAAAGATGCTTAAAATCCCCTGGATTTGTGTTTTCATCTGAATAGTAGTGCACAAATGAGAATTGTGAGTCACATTTTCATCAGAGGGCCCTGGTAGGAACAAATCCTGTTATCAGATGGACAAGATGGGGACATGTCACCTAATGGGACACACATACAATCCTGGTAGGGGTGGGCATGGGTAAGAGGTTGGGGCAAGCTTTTGGTGACCCAGTTGTATGCATTAAGCAATAAGAGGTCGGAAAGGCACAGGTGGTCCTCAAAGGACTGAACTACGTGCTGGCCAGAATCTCACATTGCATGTAGACACTTTTATTTTTGCACCCAGTATCTGCATTAACAGTATGTGTTTGCTGGATTCCAAAGCAAGGGCAGTTTGGAAAGGCACCATTAAATACCTGGGCACTGCAGCACCTCCAGTAGCACGGAGCTGCTGTCGCCTAGACCCCTTTCAGTATCAGCAACCAAAAAGCTATTGGAAATCAGACCAAAAAGGAATTGAGTCCATTGTCAATTCTATAGTTAACATCTAATATGATTGCATCTTTCTTTTTTCTTCAAGGATTACCAAGCAGACAGTGGGATGGTTCTGGCTCCAGAAGAACTGAAACGCTTCACATGGACAGGCAGCAAGCAGAAACGGACACTCTTTGGGTCTGTATTTTATGTTCCCTTCTTACGTTTTAGAGGGCAAAGAAGGATTCAAGGTCCTTGTGCTAAACTGTGCCTCATCAAAGTAGCTAAGGTGTCCCCAGTCCCTGTAAACACTCTTGGTGAGGTGTGTCCCACTTGGTTGAATCAGCAGTTGATCATCTCCCACACCTAACCCTCTATATTCCTTTGAGGAAACAAATAACCCTCAACCCCATTGATGCACATCAGCAATATGATTTATTAGCACTCTATTGATCCACCAAAGCCTCAGCTTAATGCCAGGCTGGACAAGTGAGTGTCAGAGAGCACTAAACTAAGGTAAGAGGCAGGTAACTGTAGGAAATATGCTGTTGATAATGGAGGAGGAGGAATGCGCGGCTGTGAAGGATTTGCAGTTGTTTCTGCAAGTCCCCAAGGGCACCCCAGTTGGACAAGGACCTCTGGGCTTGTTTTTGCCCTTCTTTTCCATGACTCAGCTAAGCACAGCCCATTTAACACCCATGGGCTCAGGATGCTAAAGTGGCAACTTTACAATAGATGGATGTGAGGGCCTCACTTCTCTTCCTGCCTTTAAGCACTTGAATATATTGGCCATCTTCCTACACCTAATTCCTGACAGCTGCCCAAGCAGGGAACTAGGGCTGCCCTAAGAAATGAGTTGCACTGACATGAACTCTCTGCAAATGGGAAGTGTTTATTTTCTCAATGCCGGCACTCTATCAGTTCCCAGCCACTGCCAAGCTGGAAGTGTCCTGGTTTCAGCTCAGTGCTCTCACCCTGCCCAGAGACCGGCCAGACCCAATCCATCACTCATCTCACGCTGGCAGGAGGTCAAGGCCATCCTGCCATTCTGGCCATGCCAAACTTGTCAGCGACTTGTAATTGGGCAGGCTGAGAGGTGTAGCATTGTCTCGACGAACAATTGGAGCTGGCTGAAAAATGCAGTCAAGGCAGAGAGGACTCACTTTTAAGAAAAATTCCAGTGACTAAGAGGGCGTTGGTTGAAAACGCAGAAATACGTGTATGGGAGCGTGCACACACACACAGCTGAAATACATGGCACGAGTAAGTGTGCTGCTGGCAGGACACTGCACCACGCGCAGGAGCACTGCTCATGCATGGTGAAGCCAGGGCAATAGAAGCCATTCCAAACAAATGCTGAGAAACCCTTCCTCCTGCCTTGACCTTTCAGAAAATAGGCTTGTAAGCAATTGTATGGTATTTCAGTTCTGTTGAGGCACACTGTCTTTGGAGGAGGCAGGTACCATAGAGCTTAGAATGTGTGTGGATATTACAGGGCTCCAAAGGATGCAATGATCCCTAGAAGCAGTTTAACTCATTTTTTCTCTGTGTAAACATGACATTTCTGAAGGCTGCTGTGAGCCACAGAGACAACATGGCAACCTTCCCCAATGAAATTTATGAAATGCCTATTTTCTTTGCATGGTACAGAATGCATGGAGTGTGGCCCAAACAGCCCTCCAGAAGTGCTTAAGGGGGCATTTTTAGCTGCTGAAGGAAAAAGGAATGCTTGGATAGGAAAAAAACTGAACTCAAGAGTGGTTGCTAGAACCTAAAACCTTGGGGAAACAGAGTGGTTGACTTAGATCACACAAAGTCATCTACCCTGTAAGCTAAACAAGTGGTACTGTAGTGCTGTGCCATAAAGTATTCTCGTATGTGAATGCAGGCGGTGACCCTTTAGTCTGCACACATTCCTAAAAGTGGGAGCTTCCTAGCTAAGCATCCTTTACTTAGGCTAAATTGGAGCAGTAAATAAATGCCCCTAAACTTTTTACTGAGCAAGGTGGAGCCCGGAGTGGCTTGACACATCTGAACTCATCTAAGTAGATGCAGTCCTGCTTCTTCCCTTGCATCTCAAGCATCCTCTTCTGTGCTCCTGTGCTCTTCTGCTGACATTTCAGCTTGGCTTGTCTTGCAGGGAGCTGGCTCAGGTTGCTCAATTATCAGAACAGTCCCAGAACAGTTCCTGAGTGAGCAGCAGCAGCTCACTGTCAGGGTAGCTGGTGCCAGCACCAGGCTGAGGAAGGGTTTCACCCCCCTTTTGGCAGTAGATCACCTACCATTAGATCCCCTTCACTGCAATGCCCCAGAGCACTTGCCCTCACACTGTAAACCTCACACTGCAGTTTAGGACACAGATGCAGACAAAACGCACTCGCAGCAGTGGGTGGGTCCTGAGGTAAGGCTGAGGGTGCTGTGGGCCTATGCAGGTTGGCCTGCCTTTTCCTAGGATCCCATGGTTCCCTGTTGTCCAGAGCAGAACAATTGGGCTCAGCATGTTTTTTTCACTGTTCATAGCATCTGAACTGACATTTAAGCCAGTCAGGTGGGGTGATACTTTCGGACCAGCACAGGGGGGAGGTGCGTCCTGGAGCATTGCATTGGAGGATTCAGACTTTGCAGGGCCACATCCGCCATCATAGGGCTGAAGAACTGCATAGGGTGGAAGGAGCCAAACCCAGTGCATCCTATCTATTCCCAGAAGCACACTCGGGGTTTGTTTCAGAGGAAACTACTGAGTTGACTGCGGGAGAGAGCCAGTACATGCAGCAGTGCTTACTCAGCGTGACCAATCTGAGAGCCAGGCCCAGGGGACAGCCTATCTGACAATGGAGGGGCACCCCACGGACCCCAGCAAGTCCCCTCCTCTTGGGCTTCCACTTCTCCTGCGTAGGAAAAGGCATTAATGCCAAAGCTCACTCTTGGTTTCACTATAGGAAAGAGCATCAGTCCAAAGCCTGGTGAGCCCTCAGGCCAAGGTGGTGGCCAGGAACACAGAGCAGAAATCATTGCAATGTGTCTTGGACTTGCTAATGCCATTGAGATGAAAACGATATTGTGAACAGCACGAAGAGAAATAGATCTTTCCTAATGTAAGCCCTTGGGTAACAAGATCCCAATAAAAAGGTTTAGGGGCAGAGAAAGAACGATGTGTGCTCCTTTACAGATGGAAAGAATCCCAACTGCAACCCTTTTCTAGCTTTTCAGTACTGGGGAAAAATCCCAATCCAAGTAAACCAAAATCTTTGGGCTGAGGCAAATCCTTAAGCCAATGTAAATTCCTAAGCCAGAAAAACAGCAAGAACACCTCCTGTGAGCTGGAATAAGTGTCTCAAGAGCCACAGTCAGCCTCTAACCTCACTCTGGTCCTGGACATGTCAGGAAAGCAGCAGCAATTTCATCCAACAGACAATCCCAATTAAAGAGCTACTAAACAGAGTTTCCAATTACATTCCTAGAATGGAAAGAAGATAGTCTACAGCTAGACAAGCCTTTTCGGACTGTAAACTCAGTCTCAAAATGAAGCCTGACTACAGATGCCAAAACCCTGTGGGCTCCCTTAAAGCTCTTCGTGGGAGTGCATGCCCAGTTACAGCAGTGCGCTCAAGGTAAAATTAACAGATGCAGTTCTACTGCTATAAAAGTTTATTAATTAAAGTAGAAGCCAAGTCTAGCTCACAAGAAAAGTCTCAGGACACAAAAGCCTGATGATGAATGAAAGGATCAAAGTGTGACAGTTTCAAGACTCATAACTGCACGCACACTCCACTTTTGCCAGCCCACTGCTCCCTAAGACTCACAATTACAATGTAAATTACAGAAACGTTTCTCTTTAAACCCATCACAAAAAGTCTATTGAGTCTGTGACTAACCTTGTCATATTTACAGAATTTATCCCAAGGGCAATATAAAACTATGGGATTTATCTGCAATCCTTATCATGTGGGTTCCTCCTCACGAACTCCATCCATCTACAAATAAATGGAATGGGGTGGTCTTCTTGGAACTAGACCTTCCAATTTCCTACAGTAGGACAGAAGACAGAGACCACACTCCTTAAAAAGCACACAGGCTTGTGATTTAAAAATTTGAGAAACTGTGACATCTAAGAGAAACTGCTAGTTCTCCATTTCCTAAAGAGGAATGGACATGCACTACCAGTTCTGTACTTTTATTTAAAAACCTAACAGTGCAAATTAAAATGAAGAGCAAAACCCTGGGCTCTGAAAGCCTCAACAGATGTTTTGACTGTCTTCTCTGGAATTCAAGACTAGGGTTGCCAACGTTCCTGACCTTATAAACAGACAGGGGTGAATGGTCCATGAACTTCTAAAAATACAGGGGAAGGAATCTAATTTTAGGCATTGTGGTCCAACATGTTTACATTAGGATTTCACATGTAATCAGTGATAGAAAATGCTCTGGCTTGTCCTTTGTCTATGGATAAATCTTTGGTATTGAACTTCAATGGTGTGAAAATTCTCTTTGCCTTAACTTTATTATTGAAAGAGCCCTTTTAAGCACTGCAGTCTCTTAATACGGGTGAGAAAGTGCTGTAAAACAAAGTGTCTTTAAGAGTGGCTTGGTTAAGAAGACATGAAACCCCTCTTTGTAAAGGGCATCTTATAAAAGGCAGCTTACAGGATAACTGTAAGGTCCTTTGGACAGGAAATCTCTAATTCAAACCAGCAGTTCATGTTAGCTGCCAAAAGAAGCCCAAGAGAGGAGATACCCAGACTTCATGCCCTTCCTCACAAACCCTGGCCATTTATCTTAGGAATTCATCCCAGCATTAGGCTCTGGGAACACCTACATTAGTAGTTTTCTACTTTTGCCCCAAGGCTTGAGACTTTTCATTACTTCACTCCTGCTCAAAAAAATCCCAGTTCGCTTTGGAAGAACATTTAGGCACGGGGACCCTATGGGGATGCAGAGCCCAGCAGCAGAGATACCAGACACTCCCCCCTACTTTGCCCTGCAATGATGTTTCACTCACCAGCATCTGCCACAGATGAGCCACCAGAGCTTAGGCTGAGCAATCACGTACTCCCTGCTAACACCAAGACTGATACAGTGAACACAAGCACCTTTAACAGTGATGTTCAGTCGCAGCTTCTCTGTTCAAAAGGGGACTCGGGGAACACAGGAGGGCTCCTTCATTCCTCTGTTCCATACTCCCACTGAGTGAGCCCATCAGCATCAATGCCCTCCTCATCATGTCAGAATAAACAAAGCTGCTTCTTGTGACCTGGCTTTGCTCAAGTCATTAAACCAAATGCCTTTACAAGTTAAGTAAGCTCACAGTGATACTGCTCTCTTACAGCATTAAAGGTGCCAGCAGGAGCAAGGAGTCAGTGCTTTCTGGAATAACCAAGCCAAGAAGCTTCTGCAGTTTCAGCTGTGACCATCTCAGTGACTCCAAGCAAAGATACACCTATGGTAATGCAGTGCTGGAGAAAATGAAAGCCAGCCATTCTCCACCTCCTGAATATAACTCTGTTGTCCATTATTCTCAAACACCTGTTTAAGTACTTCTAGGCCAAGATCTAAATATGCATTTAATCCAAAAAGGTTCTTATGAAAAACTGTCAGTTTAAGAACTTTGACCCAAATTCTGTTAATTATTATAAAATTTAGAAGGTTATCATTGGCTTAATCACAGTGATCTGCTTTTCTACAGACCACAACAAACGTATTCAAAATACAGCAACATACTATTGGTTAGGCCTCGACTTTCCCAAATGCTCAAAACCAACAGCTGCTAAAAATGCCCCATGCTTCTGCATCCAGGAAAACCTGGATGGCCATTTATTACACAGAAAACTAGTTCACTGTTTGGTTCCTGGTAGCAGAATGGCATTTCATGCTCTTGTCCCCAAGCCTCTGCTCAGGCCCAGGTGCAGCACTGCTGTCCCAGTCAGGAGAGGCAGCTGGGAGCCCTAGAGAGCCAGGAGCCTGCATCAGGCACTAAGGCATTTGCATCCTATTGCTGGGTTATGTGTAGTGCTGGAAAATAAAAGGATTCTTTAACAAGGCAGAAACAAGAAACAGACCACAAGCTACATTTTCAGTGAAAACTACTTTGAGAAACGAGGGAAGGTTGATGCTCTAGGGAAGCTGAATAGGCTATTTGGGAATGGGGCATTAGATGGATCCTACTACTTCAGATGGCACATGTGGTAGGGAGCCTTTGCGAGGCAAGAATTTAAAATGTCTTGCTAAACACAATGGGCAAGGACAGAGAAGAACTAAGACCAGAGTCAGGGCTGCAACAACAGGGAATACATAGCAATTCAGTTTGGATAAGCCTGCTGTAATCAAGTAAATATTCTTGAAGTTTTGCACTTTGTTAATATGCCAACACGCACAAACTGGAACCAAACAACAAACTAGATATGTTAAAGCCAAGCTCTGTCCACAAAAACCTTGTGGACCTTCTAACACTGCACTGATTGTATTTTATTTATGGGAATCTGTCTGAAAAGACAGGATGGCTACTAAACTGCATATACTTTAAATTAATTCATTGCTAGAGAGTTTGAGGAGATCAGTTAGAAATTACAGGACAATCTCCCTGTAAAGTTAGGGCAGTTTTTCTATGAAGAGTTAAATTTCCATGTTAGTTACCACTATATATGTACAGGAATAAAAATGTATCACTTTTTTGCAACAGACTTTGGTATAGCATCTCAGAACATGAGTGTTCTTTGCTAAAGAAGCATTAGGATGCACCCATTCCCTTTCACCTTTGAATGCAATATTAAAATGAGAGTTGGTCATTTAACACAGTAGCACTGATATCTTCAAATCAATTACTGCCCAATCTCAGCTTCTCATGGTCCACTAAAAATATATATTAACTCAAATGCTACATGTTATATGGTCTTGACCTCTTAAAATTCAGCTTAAGAGTCGTGAATGTAACCCACTAACAAACAAAGGCAAATGATCTTTTGCATATTTACAAATAAAAATTATCTTAGATATGCAAATAAAATAAATATGTACCACTACTTCTAAGTTAAGTATCAATTCCAGATCTTCCTGGCCAAGAGATCATCAGTTTTAAGTATCTATTGCACTGTCTCTTGCTGGTAAAGTATATTTGACCTTGATCAAAACAAAAGTTTAAGAACTGTTTCCTAACTTGAATTGAACAAAAACAGTTACAGAACGATGCATCTCAAAGAAAGTGTTTGCACAATGTAAATATATAATTATGCTTTTTGTGCATAAATATTTAAGAAAACTGGATTACAAAGATTACTTTTATATGAACCTCCTAAGTGTCTTCAGATGTGAATAACTCCTATTTTGTCTTGCATTTTCTGTCTTCATATAATGTATTTCACTGCTAAATTCATATAATAAAGTTTGCTTTTGAAAGAATTCAGAGTTCTGTCAGTGTCAAAGACTGCTGTGGCAGATGACTTAGCACAGGGCAGCACAAACATTTGGCACAAAATCCATCCATCATGCCAGTTTTGTGAGCAAACCAGAATGTGGAATAACTTGGCACACTTCTCACACAGCAAAGCAGATACAGTGAGAGACTTGAACTGCTCCCTGTGTGAGGGACATCCCCTAGGTTCAGCATATTTAAGAAGTGCTCACTGCTGCCTAGAGGCAAAAATTCAACTCTGCCTCTGGGAGAGGTGAGGTTTCATGGTTGGGGAAGACTAAGCAGCCCATGAACAAACATCCACTCAACCACCCACCATGTTCCTTCTGCAGCCAGAAGATCCACAACAGACAAAAGGACACCAAACAGAGCTAAGGTGTCCCCAACAAAGCCTGTTCCAAAACTACTGTGACATCAGGTAGCACTTCAGGCCTGGACAGATGCTTTCTCTTCTTCAGAGAATCTCCACATCCCCACCTCATCCATGTGAAGTGATGGAAGGAAATGGAGATGAAACTTTATTTGTGAAAGCAGAATATAGTAGGATCGCCTACTGCCACAGGAGCTGCGTAACTGCTGCTGCACATTACTAAGGAGGAAACTGGAGACTAGATATGTGCATCAATCAAGCTTATTGAAGCTTATATAATAATATTTTCAAAACACTGCAATTTAAGGGACAATAACTCCATGTTAGATATATGCAGGGGGTACCGGTAATTTCACATATATTGCACAAAATTTCATGTTCCATAAGCATGGTCAGGATTGGATGGGTACAGGAGATTTTATCCCACCAGCAAATCATCTAACCGTTGCTGGTTAAAAATACAGAAAAAATAATTCTGGGAAGTGAAGCTGCCATGACTCCATATGCAAATTCTCAGAGAAATTAATATACATTGTTATTGGGGGAAAAAAGCTCAATAAACATGGAAGTAAGGGTACTTCAGCAGAGTTTTCAAAATTAGGGCTTATCTAATAAAGAAGACCCCATTCAACTGAAGCAGATGGGATTTGACTTGGAAATTAAGGAAATATGCATGAGTACAATTTAGTCAACAGCATCAGTACGTTGTAAAACATCTGATACATTTTAAGTGGCAAACACTGAACACAATATGTGACTCTTAATTGTTGAAACTCTGCATTGCAAACAGAATGAAATACAATTCCGGCACCAAAGTTGAAAAGCCCTCTGTCCAACTTCAGAACTTCACATTGTCAAAATAAGGCCACATTACTTCTGGTATTCTTTATTAAAAATACTGCTGTACACATGAACAATGAAAACAGGATTAAAGATGAGTAACACATATTGGGATCATGACATTAGAACTTAACATACTGGTGCTTTTTAGGGGAAGCAGTTGACACCTGAATTACCGAAACAAGGGCAAATCAAAAATACATAGGTACCCTCAACAAAATATTTACAGTATAGTAAATACAGCAACAGAATTTAAAACAGGTACAAAAATTAAAATGACCAACATCATATGATTTCAAAGGTTGTCCCTTCTGTGCTTTTAGCTGTAAAAATTTGGAAGGTCAGAAATAAATTTCCCATCTGGGAGGGCACATCCTGGTGACTCTTCTTTTAAATACAGATACACAGTTCTTCCTATGACTGCATCGAACTACAACTTTAGGACAACCTTCTAAATGGAATTAAAATGGGGTAGAAGGGTTCTCCCCAAAAAAATACCCAAGCTGAACTTCAGACTGTTCAAATCATTCCCAAATACGGATAAAATAAAATAAATAGAAAACAAAGCTCAACTTCTTTTTTATTTTATGTATTACCTGACACCAAATATCTTCTGGCTGACATTATGTACGAAAACTTATTAGCTGTCTACCTTTTTATTTTAAACCAAGTCCTGAGGTTACTAGGGGCTGAAGCAAACTGACATTATGCAAATACACACAGGTTTGCAATTTAGACATGTCTTGCAGAGGGTGTGCTGGTCTAAAAAGGATGAGAATTCAAGCCCTATTTTACCCCTGCCTTACACTTCCACAAAATATTGGTCCACAAATTAAATTTTCAAAGGTTCCCAAACCCCACAACTGAACAGATGATCCCCTTTCATTTTCAAAGAAAACAATACTGGAAAAAACCTCAGCCCGCTTATAAATTAAGCATTCCATATTTCTTCTAGAATACAAGTACTTCTTTTTTGTACAAAAGAATTACAATATGATTTGTCAAAAAACATAGAAAAGACAGCTGCTCTTCCTCAAATACATGAGCTAATGATAAAAGACTGTTTTGCATGTTCACTTTTCAAAGTTCCTGTTCCTTTTATATTAAAAAGAACATTCTGGCAACTGTTATCATTTGAATATTAAACATCGTGTTCCTTTTAAAATTGCAACAATAATCGATTTTTAAACTCATCAACTGATGCTACCTAATGTGGATTCCACCACATTTTCTAACATGTGTAAAGCATGTCCCTAGTCTTCAAAGCTTTCGATGTGAAGAGAGTTGCTTTTTTCTTGATGCAAGTCTCAAGGCGGAGAATCATTTTAAAGCTTATAAAAGTGGACAGAGAAATATTAAAAACTTCTCTGAAAACTACAAATATTGAGAATTATTAAAATTGATGTCAGTAACATCAGTTGCAAGTGCTTAGAGTCTGTCCTGACCTTTTGAGTTTCCACATTTTCTTCATGGTGAGCACCCAGTGCTATTAAAACATTCAGTGCTGGGAAAGGATAGACACAGTCTTCACTACTGCTTTAAGAAAGGAAATTCCTACGTATTTGGCAGTCTTCAGTATCAAAGTGTAGGTGTTAAACTAGAAATCCCATAAATACCCAAGTTTGGAGACAACTGCATGTCCAAATATTAGAAAGGTAATTGAGGAGGAAAATTCCAGACTTTTGAGACTGAATTACTTCAGGAATATTCATGTGTTGAGTATTATCAAAAGTAATATTACTTTGGGCTAAGCAGTGACTGCAAAGGCACAGCAGATCATTATCCCTCCAGATTCAGGCCGTAAAACTTGAAAAGCTCTTGATGCCAGACAACTGCTGTGTTTAGTTAATCTTCTTTTAACAGTGTCTTTGTATCTGTATCCAGTGTAGCGTACCATAATAAAGCTGTGGTTCAAAGAACAGAACTTTATACAAAAATTATACTGTAAATAACCTAAAGTAATACACTCCTGAAACTTCAGGCATTTAAACAATTTCTTTTTAAAAAAAAAATCTATTAAAAAAATTGCATAAATGTAAATGCTTCTGACTACCAGGAAAACGTACAAACAGTTTTTAAAAGGCGCTGGTTGTGTTTAGAGCAAGTTTGATATGCTCCTTAAATTATAGATGTTTCCCATTATGCTATTGTCGTCACTTTGCTTAGACAAAGTTTAAATCAAATGACAGGGGACTTTCTTTCCTTTTTTGTCAATTCATCAATACTTCACTTGTCTGGTTTTAAAAAGTTTTGCCTTCTCACATTTCTTTGAGTTAACAGTGGGTGGCATACAGAGCTTGCATACAACACACTTTTACAGAGGTTACGAACTAAATGGTCATTAATAGAACACAATTTCTATTAAATGATTTACCTGGTCCTTTATGCTATTCTGGGTGCAAATAATATCAAAAATGAATAAATTTTGCTATATCTTCCGTGACAAAAATGTATTCCAGAAATGTCCTTGCAAAGAGTTTCCCTTAAAGTATACAATGTGGCAAAACTTCAGAGATCAGAAAAGTCTTAAAAAAATTAAAATTAGTGCATATACAAGTGGAAAAAATAAAAGTAGGAACATCATGCACCTGATGTGTTCCTTAATCTAAAATAAATTCTTCACAGATAAAGCCTCCAATGGCAGCCTTAGCTCTAGGATAAGTGAAACATTCTTCCCTTCAAGTAACAGTGTACCTGACTGAAGTGCAAGCAGCTTTGCTCATCTCCTGTTTGTTTCCCAAATGTGAAATGAGATGACAACAACAATTCAGCTGTAGTGCAATTTGCTATTGGTTAAGTTCCTCAGCAATGTCCTGCATGCTTTCAGCAAATACTACAACTGACCATTTGCGGCTGCAATCAGTTCTTGAAAAGTATTTTCAAAGCAGCGCTTTAAATCGCTGTAAGTTACCACAAGTACACTCTTCTCATCTCTGGAAATGAGGCTTATTTTTTCTGGCACACCAGCATCTAACTGTAACAAGAATGCAAAAGATAAAATAAAAGAAGTGTGAAAGAAATGGCAAAACATTTCCCCAACAACAAAAGCAATCAATTTCTTGGCAAGTACATTGTTATGGTGCAGTTCAAATATGCTAACAGCACAGAACGGAAGGATCTGAATTGTACCACAACAATGTTCTTGCCAAAAAATCGAGACATTTTGGTCTTAACCTGATGGACATTCTAGACCTTAGGACTAGATTATCATTGTTTTCTTCCCTTTCCACAAGGCAAATAATCCTGCAATGCTATCCCCTTCCCTGTGTGGAAGCAAAACTTTCATACAGTTCCTGAAGAACAAAACTACGCTTGACATTACATTTACACATAAGATCCACAAGCCTCCATGTAGGGTAGGTAAATTACTTCTTGCCCAGTCTAAAATGAGATAATGGATGGATCAGCCCCAGGTAGTCTGAAAACTGGTAGAAACCCAAACCTCACATTTTTAGCAGCACTGAAAGCAAACTAGTTCCTATATTTCCTATGATGTATGCTATATTTCATCCTTTAGGAAAAAAAGTTACCTTGGCACAATCCATAATCAAATAGACAATTTGCTGTTGAAGATTAAAGTTTGTTCCACGTTTGTTTTCATGTTTTGTTCTGACTTCTCAAATTCAATATGTACTTTAGAGATCTACCATTAAATCCTAATTTGGAACAGAGGAATGTCCTACTTCACAAGCTGAAGCCCCTTACAATACTGTATCTTATGTTCTCCTCACTTTGCAATTAACATTCACCAATGGAGAACTGTCAGACTCAGTTATAAAGCAAAACTTTTGTAGCTCTGATTTAGTTGATATGTTGATATTTCCAAATACTTAACACTACAAACTTCCTTGTTCCAATACAGAAAGTGGGGCAGAGACAAGTTGATATGACACTATCGATCCAATCTTTGGAAATACAACCTGAGCGGGTTCAAATATATGTATTATAATGTTCTAATGAATAGCAAAACAACTAAATTTGTCACCAAGACGTTCCACTAGCTGCTGTCTAGAGCAACACAGCAAGTTAGCAATTTCTTGTATTTGTCTTTTAAAGTAATGTTATGAACATAACCTTAAAAGCTGGAATCTCCACATTTTAAAGCTCCTGCTTTGTGAACAGCTTCAGAAGGACAAAAGCAAGCCAATTAGCTTCTAATTTTTGTAGAGTAGGATAAAACCACCACTGTCTTCCATCATTCATCACAAAATATTAACACTATCAAGGTATTTTATGAAATATTATCCACTGCTCATTCCCATTATCATCATACAACAAATCAATGAATTACCTTAATGGAGGATAGGGAAGATCTGTATTAAGAAAGCCACACAGTTAACTAGAAACATCAATATTTATGGCTTTCTTTCTTTCCTCCTGTGAGGCATAAATCAGTATCTCAGCTGAAAAGATCCCCAAAACACTACATTTAAAAAAAAGATTTTTTTTTTTTAACAGAGTAGCTTTCATTCAAAAGGAATGATTTTGGACTGTAGCAGGAATGCCCAAATAAACTGGTACACATTATAGTTTTGGAAGTGCTTTTCAGAGTGTATTTCCAAAGTAGAGTTCTGTAAGCCTTACATCTTTTGTGTGCTGAGCCCACAACCACAGAAGAGAAGAGCCTCTGTTTAAAAAGGTAAGCCATGAACATTTATAGAACAAGGCATTCTTTGATATTGTCTCTTACCTGACCTATGAATTCAGGACTGTCCCCTCTTGCTACAGTACTGTATGGGTCACTGCTTTCAAATCATGATGGCATTTCACTGCCTATTTGAATGTCAACATGCTTTCTTTTTGATTTAGCCTCAATCCCTTTAATGTCCCTTTTAAAGTGATTACAGACACCAACCAGAAAGACAAAAAGGAGGTTAAAGAAATGCACAGCAGTGGTCTAATAGGAAGTTAGAAGCCCTGACAATTTTAGAAAAAGATTTAACTGTAGTTAAGTCAGTTATTACATGTCAAAGGATCTGAATATATTCTGGGTTTTTTTGGGGAAAGTTGGCTATTCTAATCCTAGAAAAGAAAATACTGGGCACTGAAACTGTGTATTGTCAGTGTCTGCATCACCATTCTCTACAGAGTGAGTGAAATGACCAAGCAGCTACAACAACAACAAAAAAATAAAAAAAAAAAAATAAAAAAGGAAGTAGCAGCACCTTAGTCTCCTATTAATTAGTGAAGTTTGGCAAAACAATGTAAAATAAGTTGAAAGCTGATCTGCCAATTAAAAAAAAAAATCAGCTCAAGTACTTTTTAATTTATAGACTAAGACAAGTTCTTTATCTACTGAAGATCTTGTGGTCTCTCACACATCTCCTGCTATTAATCATGACAGTGCTCAAATACAATTTTGCTAGTGATGCAGCCCTTGGAAAACTGCGAATACCTTTATTAAGTCAACCTTGGAAAATGAAGGGCTGGAGAGGCTACGGAAGTTATTACAGAAGTGGACTTAACATTTTAAGTCACAGAAATTTTCCAGCACTGTCCTAGAGGGCAAGAATTTTGCACAAATTTCTATTGCATTTTCCCTCCTGTCTCCTACTCTGGTCAGTACAGTTTAGGAATGGATTGTCCTGCCATACAACCATTTTTTATGACAACTATCAGCAGAAACCTCCCCCAGTTAAAGGGGTTTTATGGATCCTTTATGCTGTGTTGAAAGACCAGAGTAGCATAAAGGGACCAGCATTGCTTATCCACAGTATTCAATGCATTCTAGGATGAGAAGTTAATACTGCATCTCATGTTATATTAATAAATTTCAAGTTTTAATATTCATGTACTAAGTTTATTAAAATATGCATAAATGTTGGAATATTAGCTCATAGAATACATTGTTTTCATCCAAAACAGGGAAAATAACCATCAGTTAAACCAATGGAATTAACCTGCCAATGCCAACTTGCGTTGCAGTGGGATACTATTTTAAAGAATGCTAACCCAAAAAATTCTTAAAAGTTAACCAAAGTACCTTGTTAAGACATGAGATAATGTGACTGAGGTCAATCCAAGGAGTACCCGCTTCTGTCACCTGATGGAAAAGGTGATCTCGAAAGAGCTTTAGTAAATACCTGTCTCCAGTTTCTGACCACGTTGGGTCCTTCTGAAACCTGGTGTAAAACAAAGGCTCATATTAAAGTTCAGTAAGTTAAGAAAAATCAAACCCCACAGATACACATGACTCTTCAACCTAAACTGAGTAGTCTGACTGCACTGCTCAGCTACCTGTTATAAATTGCAATTAAATTAGTCTGCCCCTGTCACGAACAGAAGATAACATACTCAAACTTTCTTAGCTGCTAAAGCACCTGAAGCTAATGCCACAGAAAATAATGGAAGAAAGCAAGAATTATCTGCAACAAATTTAATGCGTAAATGTTAGAAACCAGCACCATAAACGTAACTAAGTCTATGCATAAGGATGGAAAACAGACCACAAACTTCATTTTTATGTGGTTAGTTGATAGAAAAACAAGTTGAAAAATCACTAGCTTAAAACCAGTATCTACATCCTTTGCTACAATTAAAGCAAGCTACTGATTTCCTCTAAAAGTATTGCCTCTCACAACAGTGTGACTGCTAAGAGAAACCATACTAAATACAATGAAACAACTTTGGTATATCTATTTGTAGCCTTCTCCTCTCCTTTATTTAAAATTTTAGTCAAAGTTGCTTAATCTAGTTTTTCTCAAGGCTTCTTAAACATTCATTTTTCCAGGGGTAAACATGGGAAAAAAAATGTTTATCTTAAATTTATGAGGGAAGAAACACTGTATTGCAAACAGGGTTTTACATACTTTAAACCATGAAAACAAGTATTTCTTACTCAGGCCTCTCATTGATTGTTCCCAGTTTTGCTAGAAGCCTGAACAACCTTCCATTTTGCACCTCCTAGAAAACAAGAAAAAAGTTATTAAAAGTTTCTGAAACATAAAATTAAGACACTTATTTGCAAAAGGTATATGGTAGTAATGCCAATGAAGCACTATTAATTACAATTATTTGTTTATTCAAAGAAGAGGGTATAATTTTTTCAGACAGAGATCAAATGCATTGTATTGTGTATCAGTAGTCCAATGCTCAGTTTACAACTTCAAATTATAATGTGAAGATTCAACAACTAATCTTTGCTGTCCCAAAAGTAACTGGATCAGGCAATCTATTTCTTTGTGGAAACATAAGTCTAGTCTCTTGCCAGCCTATACTTACAGGTATGCTAAAATATAGTAAGTTAAACAAGATGAATAAGTTAATATATACATATACACACAAAGAGTTACCAAGATATTTAGAAGTACAGTATAATACTTTATTTCAGGTTAAGATGCAAAGGAACATAATATAACAGATTTGTTTTTCAGAAATGCTTTGTAGGCCATTATTAGCAAATATTTAGCAACAATATCATCAGACTAACATTCAAACTATACTTATTCAAAATATCATTTAGAAACAAGGTTTTCCAGAACAGTTAGAATCTAAGTCTTAAAGAGTATAAATGTTGAGTCCATAAATGACAATGAGCTCACATACAGGTAGAACATTAGAATCATAGATGCTTAGAGTACATGCAACTGAAAATTGATTTAGTATGTTTTTCCACATCACTTAAGATACAGTAAAAAGAGTACATCCCAGTTTACATTAAACAAAAGATTAATTCACAGTGTAAGTCAAAGCTGTCAGGAAAAGATTCTCTCCTGATTTTATTCACATTCTGCAATGGCCCAGCTCTACAGCACTAGTCATGCTATGACGCATCTCATTCCATGCATGATAATACTGATTTCAAATTAATTCAGTCTGGAGTAGATTACCGTGCGAAGATGGGTAAAGTAGGTCAAGGTGATAACTGCTTGGCCTCAGACAACCTAGGGGTTGCAGACTTCTATTACTAGGCTAAAAACACACCGCAGAACAGCTTCTTCCACTACAGTACCTATACTTAGAGACTGACAAGGGAAAACCTACCTTGCCCAGCTAGGTAGGTCTATTATTTGGTCTAACCTCCAAATAATTTTTGGTATGTGGTCAAATACACAAAAGCCAAAACAACACTGTTCTAGTTAGAACAGTTGGGACCTCAACTCATCACTGTGTGGGTGTAACCCAAAACTGTGTATTCTATACCCTTCCATGCTATTTCCCAGAAACTGTTATCAATAGACCATTTACAGCAGCTGCCCAGAGCACGCCTGACCCCTCAGGCTATAAGCTGAGCGTTAAGAGGCCTGTGAGATAGGAGGATGCTCCTGTCCTCACACCCACTGTGGAACTCCCCACCCTGAGGGAGGTACTGGGTATTCCTGCCTGAACCTGAGGATATAGAATCTTGAGGTCTTGGGACTTCTGTACCACTCGTGGGATCCAGAGAAGGACCAGAACTTGGACTGGACTGCGACCACCACTCTCACCAACAGGTTTTTCCCTCTCCTTTTACTTTTTGGACTCACAGGGACCACGTGAGGCTCAGCACAGGGAGGGGGGCCCAACAAACACCACTCTGTTCATGCTCCAGCGTGCTGGGTTATACATCTGGGTTTTGTGGGTTAAAACCAATTGTTTGTCTGTGTAATTGTATTTATTGTATTATTTTTATTAAATTGTTATTCTGATTTATAATCTCTTTTGAGTTGGGTTCATTTCCCCTGCTGGTTTACCTTTAAACCAGCACAAACACCTATGTGAAGGCTGCTACCTTGTAGATTCCCAATCAATGGTGACACAGCTGAGCAACAACACTGGCACTAAGTCTCCAGGTAGCCTCTCTGCAGGCTTAGGAGTCTGTAAGGCAGGGAACTTTTCTACACAGTGGATCACAGGGCTTGGATAAACTGCGGCTTTGACTGCTGTGACATGTATATGATGAACATAAAGGTGAGGAAGGAAAGTGATAGTGTAATAGCGTCACTGCTCTATGGAACATGAGCATTACAGGAGTAACAAGGTTTCATGGCTTCAGGAAAATCAAGTTATTAACTACATACAAACCATTCCCAGCATCAGAAATCCCTAAGCTACAGATGACTGTGTCCTTGGAGAATATGAGGAAAAAAAACAATCACACACACTAGTCTTTTTCTAATACTCTCCCCAAAGCATCTGCTTGGGACAATAATGAAGAGAGCTTAGACTTAAAGGAAACTGTAAGCTCTGATACGATCAAAGATGTGCTAGTGCAAACAAGTTACAGTATGACAGCTAATTAAGAAGTGCTATTTATCACTGCCAAGTAAATAGCTATTGCCAAACTGAGGGCTAAGCAACAACTTGGATTTGTAGTAGCTCTGCTCACCTGCCAGTGATAAGCAACTGCTACGAACAACTTGACTAAAAATGCAAAATGCTTAATGCTGATTATAGGACAATCTCCATCTTTGCAATGGGAGAGGGTCCATCTGCCCAGCTTTGTGCAGGCACGTAGGGCCACCTTAAGAAGAAATGATCTTAAATACTTTTAGAGAAGGATTAGTAGTTGATTCTGATAAAGTGAGCATCCAACATCTAGAGGTCAGCATCCAACAAAGATACTGCCTGGCTCTTCTATAGCTCCTTGCTTCTGACAGATTTCAGTATCTTTCACTAAGGAGGAAAAAACTGTTATCCAACAAGCCTATAGTGGAGAAATCAAAAGAACCAAGTCCATCATAATCCCAACCACTGGTCTACTGCCTCCCTCTTAAAAAAATTCTCAGTGGTTTACAATGCAATGGAGTCACAGTACTTGATTAAATTCTTACTTATACCTTATCCCACACATTGTCAGGGTCATGAAAGCATTTTGTAATGTATCTCAATTCTGACAGAAATCCTGCTATCTGGCTTCTAACAGACACCCTTTTCTGTTCTAAAAATACACACTGTTAGCACTTGATACCTTGACTGAACACTATAGAATACTCAGACCCCCACAGCAAGAGGTGCACACTTCAGGGAAACTAAGCACGGTATCTCCATGATCTAGAATTCATTTGGAAAGGAAAACATAAGACTGAGAAGTAAAGTGACACTGAAACCCAAATCCAAGAATTTAAAAGGCAGCATCTGTTGCTGTATAACCTTTAGCACACACTACATGATCTAGTATGTGATGACATACATGGCCTTATTTATTCAGAATGCTACTTTTTAACTGTTCTATAAAGAACATATTTTCCCCAAGACTGCTGGTTGGACACGATGTTACTTCAGTGAAATGCCAGCTGAGGACATTCTAAAACTATGGATTCTTGGAGCTTTTGGATTTTCAAAAGCCTGAGCTTCAGGCTGTCAAGCCTTCAGGCAGATTACTTAGGTTACTTAACAAACAGAAGGAAAACAAAACCAGCAAAAAACAGTAGAAAACATTCCTTTTAAAGGTAAAGTTGGAGGAATACTGAGTAGAGGTCTTTCTGTAGGAATTTCTATGATTTACCTTTGCTAGGTCTTCTTCTATAACATCATTTCGCATTTGAGCAGCATCCAATTGAGTATAGAATCGTGCACCAATCATAGGCATGATATCATTTACACTGCGAAGCCTGTTTTGGTCAGTCAGCAAATACCTGCCAAAATAACCCAACCCCCAAAAGATTACTTAAACATGTCACAAATGCCAGAGATCATATCCTATTATGATAACTATTTGACTTTTTTTTGTTTAATACACATAGTTGACAATTTTTGTCTTTCTTAAAAGAAGATATTAACAGAGAAAACACATGTTAACTTACGTGTATATACCTAGTCAGTTATTTATACAATATGAGTGTATTTTCATGAAACTGTGCAATTTACCCCACTCAAACAGCAAGAACATACCCAAAAAAGAGAAGACACGCAAATTCAGATTGTAATGCAATTGGTTTTCAAATGAGGGAAGGAGCAAAGATTTCTACTTCTCCCACTCAGGTTGCAAGAGAAAGGCTGACTATACTGAAACAACACAAAATAATATGCTGCCAAGAACAACTAGCACTCAACATTTTGGTCAAAAAGGCAATGTGCCTATTTCTCAATACCTTCTGAAACTCTAAGTTAAGAGTAGCATATTGCTATTGTAGAGAACAGGCAGTGAAGCCCAGTATTGAAAACAACTTCAAATGCTTGTTTTGTTTACACTCCCAATTGTTATTAGGAGCTTTACCAGCATCTACAAACAAATTTTAAATCATAACATTTAACAATGCATTGACTGTGCAGAAAACTCAATGACAGTAGTTTTATCTGTAATCTTACTTGCATCTAAAAATACTATTTATCATTTGCATTTCTATATGTAAAAGTAGTAATTTCCTTTAAAAGATTTATTAAGCCAACTCACAAAATCAGATTCTTCAGATCAGAGGAATAGTTGATTGTCACGAGTTCCATTGCTTTCTGCAAATTCTCTCTCTGAATTCCTGATAAAGAATTGCAAGCCAAAGCCAACACAACTTTCCCCAGGGAGATCAGATCTGCTTGCTAATAAGGAAAACACACAGAGGTAAGATTCTTAGCATAGACTAATATTAGCTATGGTACTGGGTGGTGTTAAAAAGAGACAGTTCTGCAATAACCTTAGAAGAATTTGAGCAACTGAAGTAAGTACTATTCAAAGCACAGTTCAATATGACTAATTACAAGTTGTTAAAATGTACAGAAGAAAACCTGTCCTGACATCTAGCAATTTCTAGGTACTACACTTGTCTTTGAATGATTAAGATTTGCCTATTTTTAGCTTAAGGACAGTACCAGAGAGAATTCTTGTGTAGCAAGTAGAAGTTCTTCAAAGAGGTTCTTCTAACCATGCACCTGCCCAATCCTGATGAGTCAAGGAGTTGGCAGCAAACAGAGAAAATCTTCTCAATACAAGATGTAGAAATACAAGGATTATTTGTTAAAACAGAACCAGCATTTGCTGGACTCTTATCTTTTCATGACAGCCGTTCAGTGTGATGCCACATCACATTCTAGCACATGATGTCTCTATTTTAACAAATTGCTCGAGTATTTTCATCTCTGATGGCCAGTGTGAAAAGATCTGAACTGCATGAAATAACTAGACAGGAGCAGGCCTGTATGGCTGACAAACTGAGCAGGATCATGTTTTATGAAGAAATTAAACACTTTCCTTAAATGCAGAACTGGTCTGAAAAGATAAATGTTGGATACAGACTGCTCTGCCATAACAGAAAATTCTGTCAATTTTAATAGACAGTCACAAGAAATTATTTTGAAAAGCTGTAACAGATTTTAAAGTCCACTGCTAAAAACAGAAGAGTAATTTAGTAGCAAACAATGACATTCATAGCAAAAGCTAACTGATTCTTTCCATGGAAAGGCTTCCAACTGTACACAACTTGGCCAAACTTGAAACACCTGTAGCTTTCCATGCTGAATACCTGCCTCAGACTGAATTTAACAGTCAGCTACAGATACAAATTTAGGATTTTCAGGAGGGTTTTTTGAGAAAGTATTTTTGAAAAAGTAAAAACATAAAAGCTACTAATTATTGAGAATGTCAGCTCCATAGCCTAGAGAAAGGCCAAGCTGTTTATCAGAGAATGCAGTCATATAAGGAATACACCTTCTGTAAGAAGGGCTGAAAATTTGGCAGCGCTGCAACATTAAAATTTCACAGCCCCTCACAGCTTTTCCACACAGAGGTGAAGCCATGCTTGCTGCCTCTGGGTGCAGTATCTGACCCTGAAGCCACATCTTCCAACTGCTGAGGGCCAGTGAAAAATATCAAACCTTTCCAGATCTCTCAATGCCCCTGCTGTTCTCATATCAAGTATGATTAAGCAGCAAATTTGAACACGAATACACAATATGTCAGAAGTTAAAAAGCATGATATTCTTGTAGCTAATGAAGACAGTAACAGGATATGGAAAATGAGACAAAAATAAAGACAAAATGGTGGATAAGAAGGTGGGATTGGAATTTGCTACATGCTATTTCCTAAGGAACCAGGAATTTCTGATTATCAGCATTCTTTTTTCCTTTCATTATGACTTCTGCCTCTAAGAGACTTGAAAGAAATAGGCGTTTCTATTAACCACAGCATTACTTCTTTCTGCACTCCCCTACTTTACACTTAGTACCTTTCAACTTCTAGTAATTCATAAGGATGTATCCTATATAAATTCTGTATCATCCCACAACCCCGGGACACCAAAAATATATAACTTCAGGCAAGATCCTATGAAAACAGTCTTCCTTTACACAGGTGTTTTCATAATACAGATTGCATTAGATTTTAAAAACAGTTGAGAAAGAATCTTACATTTAACATCAGCCAGGAAATTCTAAATTCCAACTTTGTGGTTCTTTGAGTATTTGACTCACAACCTTAATTTTTTGTTTGCTTTGCAAATTACATCTAACAAGAACTGGCAGAGAGGATAAAACACACCAATGCAGCCTCCAACACATACTTTTTAAATTACAGCCAATGATTAGCTTCTTTTAGCTGCAAAAGTGGCTTGGACTCATCCCACTTATTTTAGGAACTTAAACTTTAAGCAATGCAGTAAAGACTCTGATAGATTTAAGATATTTGTAATTCTTTAAAATAGTTCAGATTCTGAGTGAGTTGAACTGCTCTCTGGAGGCACTTTACCATTCACTGGCAGCTGAAACCTTGAAAGAAAAGGTTACCACAATCACAGAATCATAGAATCAGCTGGGTTGGAAAGGACCTCTGAGATCATCAAGTCCAACCCTTGATCCACTACCACCGTGGTTACTAGATGCTCAATGTTTGAAGTTTTACAGGTACACAAAGACAGGCACTATTTTTTCTGTGGACTCAGAGAATCAGAATATCTCAAGCTGGAAAGAACTCAAAACTTTTCAGGATTTCTGAGAGTCAGGTTACTATTTTAGAAGAGATTAAACTACCATCCACTGACCAACTCTATCCACACAGACAAGTAACATGACTTCCCCAAAGCCAGGGTACACCATCCTTTTTGTAAGGAAGCAGTCCACATACACCCATTAAGCCTTAACTGCCCTCTGAAAATGTCACCAGACTCAGCTCTTCCTGCTTCTAGGCAGAGAAAGGCTAAGAAGGTACACAAAAACTGCTACACTTCCCTTGAAGCAGGGACACCAGAAATAAATGCTGCATTCCTGTAGTAGCCTTGATAGTGCAAGGTACAGATCAACATTGGGTACAATCTTGTTTATACTCCCTATAGTGCTTGGTATGCTCCTATGGATCCAGAGAATTTCTGCTACGGTAACCATCAACACTGACTACCAAGTCATACTAATTTGATTCTCAACTTTGACAAAAAGCTTTTTACCTTTTAAGTACAGGAACCCTTTTCTTCAAAAATGTACCTTGCATGCAATTAATAACAATGTAATTAGTAATTCATTCATAATTGTAACCTGCACCAACTTAACTTTTTATCCGCTGAAAGGTTAGCTAGTAAAGATTTTATTACCATTTAGTTCAGTGATAGCCCCCCTCATTATCAAATTATCAAATGAATTTCATTTGATATTCAAATAAAATTATCAAATGAATTTCAAGTATGTCAAGTGAGCAATTCAAAAGTTAATTGCATAGGTACCCTTTGGTAGTAACTTTTTTAATATTAAATAGGAATCTGCTACTATGCCAAATGCCCCAGAGATACCTCAACATTTATACACCTGTCAGACACGCAAGCTATTCAAATAAATCTTATTTTTGACAGGACCCCTTTTCCATAAACTCTTTGAAACCAACATTATTTTGTTTGTTTGTTTGTTTATCCTGTTCCACTGCTATTCTTGGATCAATATCAGCTCATCCACACTACAATTCTGTGGATTCACTTATCCTAAGGGAATTGCCCTTAGAAGTACCTCCAAGTTCCTACTTTTTGGTGTTTTTTTTTTTTTTTTTTTAGAGTCAACATTAATACTTGAGTTGCCACTTCAAACTAATTTATTTGAATTTGGGGAGGTGCATATGAAAATTATTCTGGTTTTCCAAGTTGAAAATATTTACTTTAAGCAAAAGCAACCTTATAGCCCTTGTTAAAACAATAAAACTTATGTTTTCTCTTATTTTCATAAAGGGGAGGACTCATGTTTTATTCCAAATACAGAAATATTTATTAAACCTTTTTACTGTTTCCTACATCACCGTTTACAGTTTTTCCATCTATACTTTGCAATTGCCTGACAAGATTTATGGACTGGGGAACAGGAAGTGGTGTGCCGCAATTTTTGCAGGTTTAACTCCTTGTTTTTAATGCAAGTGGCCATTCATATTCCACTTACTTCTTTTTAGTTTCCCTTATTGTTGCCTTTATTTAACTCTTAAATGATCAAGAGATGTGTTTAACACAGACTGTAAAGAACAATTTCATTCCTATTACATAGCTCCTCACTGTTCTGGCCAAAATCTTTTCTCTCTATATTAACAACGGGAAATAGCCAGAAAACAACAAATCCTTAAAAACATACCTTCCTCCACTGAAGACAGTAATAAGGAAATGCATATTTGTTGGGCAGTAAATCAAGAGATAATCTGTATTTTTAACAGTTACAGGAATCCCAGAGGAATTCAGGCACTGGGTCATGGATCAAGAGGAAAAAGGACAAGCAGCAGCTGTGATTTTGTAATTTTATCTGGCTAGGGTAAACAAAGGTAGAAGATGAGAAATGACTCCTGAATTCCAAGAAGTGAAGTCAGCCCAGCATCTCTGAAGGAAGAAAATGGGCCTTGAAAGCCTAGCCCTTCTAGAGGAAGCAACAAAAAAGAATGCAATACCATATTTTCTAACTGCAGTTTAGATCTTCCAAACTATGTATTTAAGAGTACTTCTTTTCTGGTTTACCAATGCAACATGAACAATTTGAATATTAACAACATATAAAACATGAAAAACCATTCCCCCTAAACAAAACTAGGCATTATCAAGCAAGTCAGCTGCCAAGTGTTGGGCTGCTATGGTGGTTAGAGCTTTTGACAGATTTGTGTACCTGCAAGTATTTTTAGATTTGTACCTCCAAGTACTTTAAATGTTTCGCTTTACTTGAATGTCATAATATCTCAGGAGGATCCCTTTTAAAGCTGCAATTAAAACAAATTTAGAGAAGTACTTAAGATTTAAAAAAAAAAAAAAATCATTACATTTTTAGGCATGGATCCCTTACTTGCATGTATTTCCATCTTCTCTCAGCTGTTTTCCACTAAATTACTACCAAAAGCTCACTGATATGTAGCTGGGGGTAGGGGGAGGGAGAACATGAAATTCTATGTTGTACTACTCAAAGTACATGGAAAACTGAATCATAAAAAAAAAAAAAAGTTATGTTTGAGGACATGGTCTCCAAAAAGCTAGTTTCTGCTGGCCAAAGTTCAAACATTTTAGTTATTACTGGAAGACTCTGAATGAGCAATTTTCTTACAGTGAATAAGCTCAATTAATAAAAATAAATTAAATCTAACTCACTACCGCAGTCTTTCACTCCCACCACAGACAGGCTATGTGATGACAGCTGAAGTAATGTACTTTACCCTGAGGGGAAGTTAGGGAAAGAGGTATTCCTGTACACAGTGATGCTCCAGATGACTGTGGAACAGTTTTTGTTAAGTCTAAAGGGATTCTTCTTAATTCAGGAATTATGCAGAGTCCACACGTCAGAGAACACCAGGAGAGCATGGAAAAACTAGGAGACAGACTAAAATAAAGATACACTAGAATCTTTTAGGAGTGATGAGAAGGCCTAAGTGCAGCTAATTAAAAGATCTCTTACTCCTCTGTGAACAGGTATTCAACACTTAGTTATCTTAAAACAACAAAAGACGAAGCAAAAACTGTTACTGAATCATTATATCTCTAACACTAAATGTAAGATTTTTCTCTCCTTCATTTAGAAATTTTTCTTTCCAACCATTTCTCACTTGAGTTTGTCAAACACTAGTAGTTCAACCTGTATGACAAGTTTGATGAAATTTAAAAGTAGAAGACAGCAAAATGAGCATTCACATTTCTAAATTACAAGAAAATTCAACTAAGTATGGCAGAACCAAGATCAAATCAGGAACGAAAAAATACAGCCATTTAGACATAGATACACTGACCTACATTTTAATTAAAAGTACTTGTTTTCCGAAGAGAATCACACTGGTTTTCAGTACTCCCTGTGCCAAGTCACCAACCTAACTATGGCACTGTAGTCTTACCTGAAACTGAGCCATTAATGCCAGTGGATTATTTTGACTGTTGTCAAATGTCAAAACATCAAAAATTCCAACACAATTTACTCGTAATCTTTAGGTACAAAAAGAGAAAAGGAAAAAGTGTCATTAAATTTTATTGGTTACTCAATTTTTCCTCTAGCATTCATTGAATGGTTTAATATGATAAATGTAGTCATCAGTACTTAGTAAATTACTATGCAGCAGAAAATACAAATTTTACTAGTTGATAAAATGCAGCAGACAGTATTCAGTTTACAAATAAATTAACAAATTTCAAAACTGGCACTAGTGTGTCTGTAGTTCGACGATAATGCATAAATCTTCCCAAAATATGCTTAAAAATATCTTAAAAAAAGAAAAACAACAACAAAATTACAAGCTTAACAGAACTTAGTAGCCATTTCTGTATCAGGTGCACAGTCAGTAGCTGAATACAGACCACAGTAACAGTGAGAATGAATGCTTTCATTACCTTGTTTTGCCTGTTACTAGAATCTTTGTTGGATCCATAACTCTGCATGCCAGTCCTGCTGTATGAATGGTCCGTAATGCAGAGCTGAGCTGCACAATATATGCCCATATCAAAGACTCTGGAAGCAACCCAGCATGCTGCCGTGGTAGAGGTCCATCATGCTGACCTAGAAGCAAAACATCATAAGCATCAATAAAAGGTTACTGTGCAAAAATCAAATTACATCACTTTGAATTATACAATTAGCTCATATATTCATTTCATTCAACTCTTAACAGTCCTTGAAAGACACATCTATTGTGCTTTAATGGTTGGTTTGGGGCTGGATTTTTCTTGGTTGATTGGTTTAGGTTGGTTTTTTTGAGAAATGTTGACAATTCAGAAGCATTATTATTTTCATTCTGATATTCAGAGCAACAATGCTGTTTTTAAAGTTTAGAATGAACTATCACTACAACAACAGCACTGATTAGAAACTGCTCAGAGTAGATGGTACAGCAAAATATGCAGGTACTTCATAAGTAAAAACGCCAGTATCCTGAAACAAAGAGCATGTACCACAGTAGCTGCAACAGATCCCGTTTTACCTCCTTTATTGCAAGAAGGCTTCTCAATTAAACATTCTCTATCATTTGATAAGAATAAGAAACTACTTTCAAGCTACATGGGCAAATCAGACAGGAAGATTTTGTGGCTAAACATCACTGAACACAACTTCACATTTGCTCTGCTGACACAGCTCCCTGACAAGTCATCACTGCATGACCCCATTCAATGGGCCATATGAAAGCAATGCATCACTCCCCTTCCAAATGGATACTTTTTTTTCCAAAAGTAAACCAATCTTTGCAAACACACACTCAAATTCCATATTGCAGTTTCTGAGTAATACTGAGCCACAAATAAAAATAACATTCGTTATCTATATCTTTATTTTTTCAGTATGATGTCTGTAATTTCAAAGAAGTTGCCACTGTTTGCATTGCACGAAGTTAAAGCAGAAGAAAATACATTCAGAGTAAGATGGTAGGTCTCAATCTTACAATCAATCACAGATATTTCAAGAGGTTGCCTCAATATTGATTTTGCTAATTTTGAGACAAGTAATATCATCAGTATTAAGTAAAATCAAGTAAGCATCTGATTCATTTGTAAACTGACTGCACTCTTCTCTAAACATTTGTTTCTTGGTTTTGAGGGTTTTTTTCCTTTTCCTACAGGACCATATCAGTATCTGTGCATTTGATCAAAATAAATGTGTGTGCTTGCATGAGTACACACACAAAATATATGAAAAGTGAAAAAAGTGGAACGCATTAATGAAAATTTATTACTTAGGAATTTTACTGACTTTGGGGTGATGGGCTGGGAATGCTCTCAGCTTTCATTTCTGAGCTTGTTTGTCTGGTTTTAAACTTTAGTTCACTTTTCAGGTTTAAGGTGTTTTTGTTTAGATTATAAAGATCAAGACACTAAGTCCCCTAAATTGCAATAAGCTTGGCATGTCTACTGAAAACTGAACATAATGAGGTATTGTTTGTTTTTTTCTGGCCTCCTGAATCCTGATGAATCATTACGCAAATAACTTCCCAAAAAACCCGCATACCAGAAGTCTCACATAGCAAACTTTTTCCATCATAATTCTCTCCTCTTCAGAGGGACAAAAACTATGATATAAAATGACTGAGAAGATACAACCTTCATTATTAGTCAAGGCTCTTTCTCTATTTACTACTTGCTGTAGAATACACTTTATATCTGGTAAACAGCAGAAGGTCTAATATGTTTAACAGGGATTGCACATGGATATTGCAAGACAGTTACATCTACATGAAATAAGTAAATCCAGAATAGAAATGTTGTTACAACATCCCAGAGGGAGAGAAAAGCCAAAACTTGGGAGTTATTTTTCTGCATGTACAACAGCACTTGCACTTTGATTTTCAAATAAAGTCAATGTAATCCAGAAAATATTCAATATAAACTGAAAAGCTGAAAGACCAGAGTTCAACAAAGTTTCTCCTCCACTAGCAGAAAACGTTAAACAATGCTATTTTACTACTGGAAGGACTCACTTGAGGCTACAGCTGACTCTAGGCTGTTGGTTTCACACTGGTTGGCTGCACCCCATGTTCACATACACTAAAGGTACAAGCTAAAATACTGGAAAAAAATCCACTTTTGAAATGTCCTCTTACAGATCTATCTGTACAAAATACGCAAGATCAAAAGAAGTTTGGTGTGCTGCAATGCTGACTATGAAATACGCCCCATAAGGCCCATCAGACCTGCCAGAGATGGCAGCTGAGCAAGGACCCAAGGAGATGAGACCCAAAAGTTCACTCTTCAAGCAAAATACACAGTTGAAAGCTGTCCAAACAGTGCTGAACACAATGAAAAATATCACAAGAATGTAAACAAAAGTTATCAAAATCATCAGAATATTACTTTAAAGAGGTATTTTAGAGATTCCATGGTTGATTTGCAAAGGCTTCCCACCACAGGTTGAATCCACAGCCACAAGAAGCAAAATTTCAGATTGTGTTCTTTCCACCTATTGCTGGCCATACTTGCCTCTCCCAACACTTTCATCTCTCTGAGATGCAGAACACAGACACTAATGGAAAAGATTAAAAATTTAAGAACTGCCATTTCAAAAACACAGGTTATCCATTATTTTTCCTTGCCGTATTACAATAAACATAAATAAATAAAAATGCTGACAATTATTTTTAAGTTCTGTGGTACGTTGTTCTCAATGGAACAAAAAAATAACCCTTTGCACTTGTATGCATGTGTAGTTTAAGTTTTTCCTTGTTAAAAAAGTACTCAAATGCAATTCTGTTCTCCAGAGAAAGTATGAATCCAGGAATAGTCCTGGGGCAGGATGGAAGACCTGGGACCACCAGCAGTAGGACCTGTTTTACATTATCAGGAACACCGTCAGAAAGTACGTTAAGAAACAGTAATTCTCACACAGTTATGAAAAAAACAAACAACATTAGAAGTCCAATGAAAGATTTAGCTGATCACTAAATGGAACCTCTCAGGCTCATAAATCAGTCTTTTACATTGATAACTGTGAATTGTTCAGTGTTTAGTTGGTGTTCCTGAGTTATCTTACTGAAAGTAAGATAAATTCAATAGCCTTCATTTCTCTCTCTTCTCCAGGGAAACTGGGGCTTTGGGTTTACATTTCTCAGTTTTCAGTATACAGAAAGGTTCTGAACCACTTAGACTGCAGCAGTATATTTTGTAAAAAATCTGAATATCCTGAAAACTTGAATTTACTTTGAAAAAGTTGCAGTTTTTGGCAAAGGTATTTTTGGATAATTATTAGTCACATATTTTATCTTTAAAACATCATGCTGACTTTCAATATTCATATATTCTTACCCTTCATCACAGTCTATTCATCTAGTCATCACACAACTTATTTCTTTTTCAATGAAAGAGGTATTTTATGATAAAAAGATTCAGCATCTGAGGATGCAAAAACTATAGAGTCAGCAGTGAAGTTCATCTTTGTGCATTACATACTACTATTATTGTGTCAAAAAGAAAGCACATTTCCCAGACCATGTTTATCTTCATTAGAAAGCATTTGTTTGCTGAAGAGCAGATACTGTGGTGCTGAAAACTCCTACTAACAGCACATACCCCAACATTTAATTACTCAGAGTGTTTAAAAACAGACCAAAGGACATATCAAAGGCATGTTTATCTCTGCCAACCACAAAACCTCATCAAGACAAACCTTACTGGCAGCTGTGAATAGTTACTGTTAATTTGCCAGGATTTTCTGGCTGGTAAGTTTTAAAGTACATACATTCAGAATTCTGTTTACCATTTAATTATTGGACTGTTCAGAACAATGTTGCAGTACTTTGGGCTAACTTGCCAATGCAAAGAAAACCTAAATATGAGAAATATCAGAAAAGTGCGAGATAAACAAGTGTTCCAGAACAACAGATTTAATGTTTAAAGTGTATTGAGGAAATACAAGAAATGAGAATCAAATAAAAAGGAACTTTTCAAGTGAATGTACTCCAAGTAGCAATTAACTGAAAAGTCACACTCCTGATTCTAAAACTTGTATAAATTTAGTAAAATTCAACAGAACAATATTGGATTATCACACTGTACCACCTAAAGAAAGAGGAGATTTCATTGGATAAAGAACACAAGCAACAATTTCTACAGCATTCAGGAGTTACAAAGACATTATTTACATTCACATTATAAAAATAAACAAAAGTTGCTATTTTCCTCCCCCACTCCAAATCTCTTTGAAGCTGATTCTGTAACATGGTCTGTAAATAACGCAGCAAAAAAACCCCACCCAAGACTGACCACACTGACACCAGTGACATGCAAGACAGCCATGTAAACCATAATCCTCATCTTTTAACTGTCAAAGTCTTGTGTTGCCCACTGAAGTGTTCAACATAAATAAGGTTGCATACCTGAAATCAAATTCTGAGTTCACTGATCAGGTTCACAGTGTTGTGCCTCCTAAAACCTTTAAAAGCAATTGTACTAATCTGGGCCTCATGCTGCAGAGTACCCAACTTCCATCCATTCCCCTGCTTCTCTTGGGAGTCTCCTCTAGGCAGGCAGACGGCCAAGAAACTCTGTGAGGGGATGGAGAAAGGATCCGTGAAGGCAGGCAATTCTGAGAAATCAAGTTATAGGTATGCAATCTTATTTTTCTCTCTTAAATTGCTCCTTCTACTGAGGACCAGACTAGAAAGCAGCAGTTACCAAAAAAGAAAGGCCAAAGCAAAGATGTGCAGAAAGATTTGGCAAAATTTGGGATTTCAGGTGACTTTTTCCCTAATTTACCTAATAAGAAGAGATTGAAAGAGCAGATAACGAGAAGTGCCATGAGGCAGGAGACAGTTATCTTCCCTACATATCCCTTTAAGTTCTGTAGCAACAGCTCATCTTAATTAAATAATACTTTGATGTGACTGAGCAGACACTGACATCTTATTTCTAATTTCCCAGACCACTCCTGCCTATAGAAGGAAGTTGTAGTAGGCCAAATAAATGGTCCCAATAGCCCACTAGCCTGTTTCAAAGACATATACACTAAAATCAGAACAGTAGCTTGCAATGGATACCTAAGTGTATAAATATAAGTAGAATATTCTATTAGCCTCCAACGATTTGCAGCCCAGAGAACTTCTGAGGTAGATACTGTGTCTTTGCAGTAAATAGTCCTCATGTATTTCTCTTCCATGAGTAAGACCACTTTCCCCTCAAATCCAGGCAAACATCAACAACAATCTGCGAAAAAGTTCCATTGCTTAATTATCTTTACACAGGTTTTGAATTTGCTACTGGTCTAGTTTCATTGGTCAGTCTTTAGTTCTAGGCTGGAAGAAACAGCACACTACTTTTATTCATTTCTTCTCTATCCCAGCATATTTTTCAGACACCTAACATATTCCAGTCATTTTTAACCCCATTATATTCCTTTACATTTTTAAAAGCATGAAAAGTAGCATCCCACATCGCTGTTCTTCATACAACTGTTGCATGCCTTTGTTCATCCCTGTCACCTCTTCTCAGCTTCTTTGCTGTTCTTCTACACCCTTCAAAATACAACAAGGAGGACCACAACTGCAAATAGGAGTCTATCAGGCACCCACATCTTGAATACAATATCTTCCGTTTCATTGTTTACTCTTTTCTTAATAATATAAACCAATGTGTTTCCTACTTACTGCTATTCAGCAAGACAACAGTATTTTCCTTAATCTACTTAACCATGGCCCCAGATCTATTAATGAGTGGCAACAGCCACAACAGAGGCCATTATTTTATGTTTGAAGATAGAGTTATATATTTCCCCTCAATCACACTGGTGTATATTACATCACCTGTTAAATTATTGCTAGAAGTACCAGACTTGTAAGATCCTTCTGCAATCCATCACAATTGGCCTTTGTTTTTAACAATCCAAACAATTTGGTATTACCAGCAAACTTTGGCAGACCATTAGTTATTGTCAATGCAAACAAGTGAATGTGTTAAGAAATACAACTCCCAGCACATATTCTTGTGAGACCCCACCAGTGATCTTCACTGTGAAAAGCAACTGTTCACCCTTACTGTTTTGTATCTTCTAATCATAGGCATTATCCTAACTGAGAACTTTTTAATCTCATGGTTACTTAGGTTCTTTTAACAACTCTGTTGGACTTCACTGAAAACCCAGGGTCTTATCTATTAGGTCTTCCTTCAAAGAACTTTAATGAGACATGACTGCCCTTTATAGGACCAAAATTTAATTATTTTTCCAGTGTGACAAAAGAATTCCCAAGAATTTTATTATAACTTCTATTATTTTATCTAGAACAGACATCATTCTTCTATAATACTCTAGAGGTACAAAAACATAACAAGGACTGATTTACATGGAAATTGAAAACCATGACTGGGAAACACTCAGAAGTCTAGCCCTGGACTAACAGTCATTAACCTGGCAGTAGATCTTATGCCAAATTTGTTCCACATCAGGTTCATTGAATCTGTAGTTGTATTTTTTATTTGCCACAGGATATGACATGTCAAACTAGGGTTTCCTCTGTCTGAGATATTACCACCAAAACCAGTGGTGGAAATCAAGTTCCAACTTCAGTTATACTGGTCAGCTCAGTGCAAAGCCAGTGAGAACTATTCAGTATATAAGGTATCTACAAGTCTTTGAATGTATTCACACACTACTAATCCATTACACTCTGATCTAAAAGATAGCCAAGTAGAGTTTTATATCTCAACCTTTGAAACAGATCAAATTCACAGCTAAAGGCTCTAATTTAAAAAGGCACAAGAAAAAAACCTTAGCTTCTGCTTCTATTCACATGCTGGTAGCCTAAAGACATTTAGGGAAGATTTTTTTCTAATACAAAAACCAAGGCCCAGTCATAGTCCTCTCATCCTCTCTACCTAGTGCTGGATCTAATTTCAGGGTTGGTCCTGCAACAAGCTGGAAGGTGGGGCAAAGAAGCTTCGAGGGTATCTTCCCACTCTAAGTCTTTCTGTGATTCTGTTCAGCTGTGACCATTTTCTTTCCTCAGCACGGCCCTGTTGTGTTCTAGGCAAGACCTGACTACAGTTTGTGGGACTGCAGGGGTCATGAACTGGTCCTAATAGGCAGAATGACTGGCAGCATACTGTTTTTGAGAGAAAGAGGCTCCAGCCACAAGGACATGAGCTCTACTGGACAACTTGCTGAGCCACAGACCATGCTGTGACAGGTTTATGAATGTAAATGCAGCTAAAGTGACTCCATTGAAGCCATAGTATAAACACCAAAAAAACCCAAACCAAAACAAAAAACAAAACAAAAAAAACCAAAACAATCAACAAAAAAACCAAAACAGACCTACAATGTGAAGTTGGTGTCTGAAAAGCATATGTTACAGGGATTTTTCAATCCTTGTCTTGTCTAATACTTCACATTTCAAATCATCAGATAAAATACTGTCTACTTAGTCCTCATAATACCTAGTGATGAAAAAAATAGAAGTGTAGGACACCTGAACATCAAATTGACATTGCATGTCTTTTACAACTTTGGAATCATCGCCATTAAATGTTACCTGGTGACAGTCCTGCTATTAGGACAACTGAATTCCTGGCTCCCAGTTCTGTTTCAGCTTATTTCTATTTCAAAGGACTGTAATTCCCTTACACACTGATATCAATTTTATACTTGTCTATTAATTTTAAAAAAAATTTTACAAGTAGAAGGTGAAGAATAGTTCTCTCATACTAATTTACTTGTGACATAGGAGAACTGATTATCCAAAAAATTAAGTCGAACAACTATTTCTGACCAGATATTTACTAAAGTATTGGAAACAGTGTACAGTATTGTATGATAATGTATTTTCCTTACCCCACTTCCGTTTCGTGAAATAGGAATCAGCACTAGGGTCATTGAAGTGTCTGCTCATCATAGTCTCTCCTCCAGCATGAAAATCATATGCAAACACAAGAGCTTAAAAACAGAAAAGTGACATTTGTTAACTCAAGCATACTTGGAAAAAAGTATCAACACATCAGCTAGGGGAAAAAAAAAAGAAAGAAAAACTTACAATGTTCTCCAAAAGCTTTAGTGGTAAACACTTCACGCAAAGTTACTATATTTGAGTGCTGAATTTTTTTCCACATGTCAACCAATATCATGCACTTTGTGTTAACAAGACGAAAACCTAGAAAAAATCCAAAACCCACGGTTTAAAGTGTCATGTTTTAGATGAGAATTTTTTACTCTAACTTTTCTTCTGAAACCACTGAAAAGCGACCAGACATTAAAATACCACTAGTATGCTTAAGAATGCTAGTCCTATTGGGACAACTCAATTTTTCTCACCATGTATCCTCCGAAGGCAATATGGCAGGTCATCTTTACTATTTACAGCTTTATAGCATGATGTAATGTACCCAAAGTTGCTTGTTTTCTGTATCCGATTGGGCGGTGGCAGTGGTTCCAAAGGGAAGAGACTGTGGTAGCTGTCCACCTCTGCAGGAACTGCTAAAATCAGTTTGTACACAGAAACACATTAGGCCTCAGTTGACTTTAATACATAAATTATGTACACTGTCTTTTAGGTGTGTGTAAAATTAAAATTTACTATTTTTGCTTTAATACCAACATATAGGTTCCTAGAAGTGATTCAACAGAGCTAAAATAAACATCTTCAGGAGAACAGTTACACCAAGTAAAAAAATCAACAGAATAGATGCACAGTTCCACCTGCCATTTTCTCATTTACCTTAGAAGTTCACCCTTCTGAATGACATTTCTTTGGATTTTTTCCTGCACTGATTTATAAATAAGTACCAATTCCTCTAGAGACTTCATACTACAGTAAGAACCCCATTTTCATCACAAAAAAAGCAAATCTCAGTCTTTTGTATTTTAACATGCTGGTTTAGAAAACAGGGAGAGAGAGGTGCTGAAAGTTTAAAAATCAGATTAGGAGATCACCCTTGCAAGAAGAGATATACTTGTACTTCATCTGCATTAAAACACTAAACTGCATTTTTTTAACTGTATCATTATCATATTATATGCACATTTGAGAAGAAAAGATACTGCAACCAAGAATTATTTAAATAAAGTTGAGCACAGTCAATTGTAAATTACCCAAAAACCAAATTACAGTGAACAGTATATGGTTCTCTTGCCTGACAATTAGTACAAAGCCTTCTCTAATATACCAACCAATTCACTTCAAAACAAACTGCTTTGATAGTTACATACAGCCTTTGAAAAATATATACATCATTTAAAGGAATACCTAATATGTAAAAAGTAATACAAAACTGTTCTTCACAAGGCTTTATTGCCTTGATGATTTTTCCTATCTCGGCAATTTGAAGTATTTCTAACCATTACGGAGCGTAAAAACACAGAAAAATTAGAAGGGGGGAAGTCATGTTTCTGAAAAACTTTGTATCTGGTTACCCATAGCTCAGGCTGATGACTAAAGCTTCATGAAAAAATAAAAACAGGTGGTGTTTTTTGAAAGATGTTGAATACACATAGTTGTAGAATAATATGATCAGAGTACAGTTTATAAGAAACACTTACTTACCAGGAATATCAGCCTGATCCATCTGGGCCATGGTTATTAAGTGTCTGTTGATCAGTTCCTGAAGGAAGAAATAAAGTTTTGAACATTATAATTCAGCTCATCATTTTTGATAAGTTAAGAGTCTTTGAAGTACTAGCTATCGGTACTAAAACAGAGAATTGATGCAAGTATCCAGGGTGCAAAGAGTCAGAAGACCACTAGCTTGAAAATGTTAATGACAAAATACATAAATTCTTGAAGGAAGGAGTTGCAGAAAACATTTGCTAGAGCCAACATTGACTAAGGCACCTACTACAGAAAAGTTGAAATAAGTAAAACTCACAGCCAGCCCTGAGAAGGGCTCATAAACTAACACCTGCAAACACTTTCATTTCAGTGCGAGATTTTAAAACTGAATAGGATTGCAGCTTAAAAGAACAGTACATAAATGAGCTCATGCCTAGTAACAATACTCAGCTGAATTGTAAATCACGGCATGCAGATTAGATTGCAGTCATACATGTCATAAGCTTCTCCCACCCTCTGTTGTACTCCATCTATTACAAGGTTTGATTTTTTCAAATTCTCCACAGGTAAAACTGACTGCACAGATTTTTAGAGTCTACTTCTCTTCGACCATTACCAATTTTCTAGTTTTTGCCAAGATATGCAATTTTCCTTTAAATTCTCTATCATCTTACCTGTCTGAGCTCATCTGCCATGAAGAAGGAAGGTGCATTTGCTTTTGGCTGCATGTAAGCAACATGAGGCGCAGCTGGATGGTAGATGTGGTAGTTTGGAAATACCTGAAAATGAAATATTTTAAGAAGCAGTTTAAAATCCTTAATGATAGGGTAGATGAAGAGTTTTGTCACCCTTTTCGTTCAAACTACTGATCTATAAAGTCTTTATGTACAGTAGAAATTACAAATATACTGTCATATAGATTACAACTTTATGTGATACTCGCTTCTAATGATTTCAAGGGGAAGGGTGGGTGGGTTACCACAGTTATTTTAACATTTTTGTAACTGTCTTTCCCCTGCCACTGTAAATGTAAGAACTATTTAACTTATCAGAAAAAAAAAAAAATCTGACTTTTTGATATTCTCACTATGTATGTATTCACTGAGACACACAAAATGCTTTCTTTCTATTGCTGTATAAAAAATATAAACCCCCCACAAAACTATACACAGTGGTAAATGAAAAAATACATTAAAAATTCTCTGTTCCTTAAATTTCAGTGATTTTAGCAAAGAATTTCAACAATTAAAAGGCCTAATCTTCATCCAGAATAAGGGGTTCAGAATGTTAAGAATAATCTCTTTAGTATGAACCAATTCAGCATCTGGAAACTCCATACATTTCTGTATTAAAAGCAAACATACCATTCCTGTGAGAGGTGCTGGAGTTGTATCAGTGTAGAAGTATGTTGTTCCACCCACTGTTTCCTTCTGGATCACCTGGCCAGTAGATGGAGGCTGAGAGACAGCATTAGCGACAGACGCAGAGGCACTAGTAGGCACCATATAGTTTGCTGGGTTAGGAGTATGACTTCTTCTTCGAGGAGCAGGAGATGTATGAGGAGTTATTTTGGGAGAATGAAGAGGAGAAGATCCTGCTGACAGTGACATTCCTTAAGAAAACAGAAGAAGATATTCTTGATCAAATCTGTCATTATGAATATTTAGCAATTTGAGAAAAACAGTCCTCACTACCAACAATATTCTGAGCAGGTGAGACACTTAACTCTTCATATAGATATAGAAATCTTTAAGAGGTAAAATAGTAAAAGTATGACTGAATAGATATATTTTCCCAAAAATCTCTGCTTAGTTCAGAGAGATAGAGCTTGACAGCTTATGATATACTCATGAAGAACTGAAATGAAAAACTTAGAAGTCGTTGAAGGGGTGATACAAGTCAAAATAATGCTGTATCTAGAAGACGGTTTATTAAACTGCAAAAAGATAAAATATTAATGACCGTATGAGTGTTCACTTAACAGCTACATGAGCAGTCAACAGAGTTTGTTAAGCTGTAACTCACTTCACCTAATTATTTATTTATGTACCTTTTATTAGAACTAACTCCACAGTTATGAATATCTCCAGTAATAACAGCACACAAACAAACAATATACAATATGCTATTTTTAATAATTTCAGGGGAGTAATTACCTATTTTCCTGTAATTATTATATTCAAGTCATCCCCCAAAAGTTCTATTTGATATGTAAAGGTAGGTAACATCTCATGATATGAAGTCTATTAGACATTTGTGCTGAGATTTTCTAATTTATTTGAAATTATTTTATTGAGTGGCATTCACCTTCAACATTAGAGGGGCAACTCAACTGAAACCGGAGAAACTCTACTTCTAAACAAAGTGTATCAGTGGGAAAAACAAGGGCAACTTTTTTGCATACACACCTTTTAGTTACCAAAAACTTTAGTTACTTCAAGTTACTGCATTCAGAATTCTCAGATCTGCATATTTATAAAAAATTTAGGTATCAAACAGACATTACAGGGTGCTGCTGAGGAAGAGATTATCCTTCAACAAAATTTCTTGCAGAGTTACTTCCTAGCAAAGATCTGAGATATTCAGGTGTTCAAATTAACACCAAGGAGAGCATCTTTGAAATTTAGTGTTGCTCAGTTCAGATTGGGATGTACTTTTACTTCTTTACAATTAAAATTATATTAATCATACTAAATTCTTTTTTTGAAAGGATAGAAGACACACAACTTTAATGTTCTATCAACAGCTGAGAATTCTTCTCTAAATAAGAATTTTGTTAGCTATTACTCAGATATTTGCTTAAATTAATTCCTTAATCTCTGGTAAACAGAGTAATTTAAGCAAATATCCGACTAATAAAAGCAAGAGCAATTTTTTTGGCATACACACTTTTTAGTTACAAAAACTAGTTAAGTTACTTCAGTCATGAGTTACTGCATGCAGAGTTCTCACTGTGCATCATTAGTAATGTGTAGGAGTGATTTCGCACTAGTGTCTTGTCTCTGAAGTAGTCACATCCCTCCTGCATTTAATTTTTTCTTTTTTAATACAAACAACAAAAGCAAATAGCAATTTCAGTATTAAAAAGTTAACCAGTAGTTTGGGAAAAATTATTTTGAAGCTGTATTATCCTAATGTTATTTACAGAATATTTGTAACTTTTCATTTAGCTCCACTCATTTACTACTTTGACATCTTAGAAACCATGCTTATTAATTCAGCACATTTCTTTCTTTTGTTCCTGAAAGTGAATAGTTCCAACAAAATAAACAAGATTTTCTTAAACGTAAACTGTGGAAAAATCTTATGCCTTTCTCTTTGGTTGGGTCTCTGCAGTCATTTTTCTTTCTATAAAAATGTAAAATATAAGAATATAAAAAATAAAAGGCTACACTCTTCTGGGCCAGAACTTTCATTTCTATTAATATCTGTAAATATGTTTATACATACCGTGTAGACAAGCAATATTGCAGAATAATTGCTTGCTGATTAGTGTACTAACTTAAAATGTGAATTATAATAGGCACTTCTAAATGGTAATATAAGCAGTCTCCTAAAAATCTGTTTACAAATTGACTGTATGACTGTAAACATTACACATTTTGATAGCACCAGTTTATCTTTTAGCTACAAAAGAAAATATACTTTCAGGAAGGTAAAAGTTGCCTCCAGTGACTTAGTAAAGCTTCGATACACTGGGGGAAAAGATCAATTGCAAAGGACACAATGTGTTAGTATTTAAAGCTGAGAGATGACTAATTAAAGGCTGTAAAACTGAAGCAACTCTACATGTTCAAGGGCTTTTCTTCATCTAGGGAAAGTTACTGCATGCCTTTTCCACTCTATTCCAATTAAATAGTATTGACTGAAGTCCTCGCAAGCATACAATCTCAACCAAGACAGGAATAACTGGCTTCAAGAAACTTGTTTCAAAAAACACTCAGCTGTAGGGATCATGAAATAAGAACCCAGTAGTCTCCATATATACTGATGAAAAATTAACAGAAGACTTCTCTACTTAAAAAAACACTATATGTGTAATACAGTATACAGTAAATATTCTTTTTAAAAAAATTAAAGTGAAGACTTGCAACTCACTAAAATTATACTGAGACCTTCCACTGCAAGTTTCTCAGAAGAAAAAAGATCTCTAGTGGTTTTTACTGATACAGTTTCAAATTATTTCCACTGTAAGATTTACTTCTTAAAAAAATTTATTCCTGCCAAAGAACAGTTACGAATATAAATCCTTAAATGTCTTTGCAGGGGAATTAATGCAAGGTTGAAATAAAAGGATGAGAGAGTTACAAAAATCCTTTCAAACACTCTTCAAGTCTCATTTAGGTCTGATTTTGGAAGGACATTGAGAGTCCAATGAAAATTATCTTGTGGGCAGCACATTTGGGCTTCATTTCCCAATATGAAATATTTCCCATATTCATTTCCCATAGAAATATGAAAGAAGCTTGACTACAGTTTACTTTCATACCACTAGAAAAATACACTACACATGCTGCAATTTTGTTGTTAATGCTGCAGTGGGTACAGACAGGCTGAGACAACAAATACTGAGGGCAACAGACTCTTCTGAGAGATTTGCACTACATTCTGCAGAATCTAAATAAATATTAAAACTCCAATATCACACCAAAAAAAAAGGAAAAAACTTTTAATTAAGCAAAACTCATACATAGTTAAGTACTTAGGGAAGCAAATAACTGAGGGCACAAACTCAAGTAGATATCACCAATTAGTATTTCAATCAGTTAAAAGCACATTAATATTAATATTTAATCACAACAAAATAGAATTAGAGGAAAATAAAGGAAAATAGCTGTATTAAAAAGTGAATATATATTCCTACTGGCTCATACTCAAGGAAAAAGATTATCCTGAACACACAATAGTAACAATGTGGTGAATATGGAACCACACCTCACGGAATTAGACAAGTTGTTTTGAATAGCACAATTTACATAAATACCTATTCACTTAAGGGCTTAAGAAAAAACAGGTTTTGAATAATCCAATTATAATTTACTTCTTTACATATACATATTGTACCAGTGATCCTGACAAACAACATTAAGCTTTCCCCATGAGAGGGTTCAACATTCCCCTGTATTAAAACTCAAACGCCAACAGGAGAACTAAAGAACCAAAAAGCTTGCTTCAAATTGTCCTTCCTGAGGCTTTGCTACTAGCAAAGGTGGCTCCACTCCTTGTCTTGGGGAATCCTAATACACTTCATGAAGAAGTCAAATACTATCTTAAACGATGAACTGCAGGGAGAAAAGGCTTCTTTCACTCCACAAACATTTACATCTAAAGAGAGGTCATGGTATGCAGTTATGACAGTGTCACACATACGAACTTGGAAATGGTTGTGGGATTTGAAGGTGTTTCCACAAGATTCACAGTGACTGTAGAGGATACCTACATATATCTGGAGTTCCTGCCACTATTGTCATTTTTGGCAAAGAGAGATCGTATTTCACATCCCTCTTTATTCTTATATTTTCACTTCTTTCATTGTTTCTCTTATTTTTGAAGTTTCATTGTGACTGAGGAAAGGGAAATGGTAGACTCTGAAATTCATTTGAGATGGGGCTCAAAGATATTTTATGAGATTAATGCTTCTAATAAAATTTTGTAGTAGGCAATGTATTTGAATTAAAGCTAGACTCTTGAATCTGAGAATTCATACAGAAACAGGATGAAAGGGTATCAAAGCATGAACTCAATGTCTCAGTGTCTACAATTATTTGATTCAATGAGACTTCGCAACTTAGTGAACTTAAGCTCATGTGTATGCAAATCAGCTGGCCTACAACATAAAAAACCTCCAAGTTTTGCCTACAAATTTACCCATGTACAACCATATCCCTATACCTCTAAGGCTTGTAACACATTCAGAGGTCAAAAATTAAGCATTTAACATATTATCATTTTAATGTTCTGTACTTTAGAGATACTCTAGACTATTAGGTAAATGTTGAGGAATGACAAGTCAAAGCAAATAATAAAATCACATTATTTCAAAGAACTTAAAGCACCATCCTTAAATTCATTAGATATTTCTTTTTATTGTAAGCTTTTTATCAGGTCACTAGCACTGCAACTGTGTATTTTCAAGTTAATTAAACCTGCTTCATTCCCTAAACAATTTGAGTCATCAATTCTTCCTCCTCAGTTTTAATTTTAGACTCTTTGCCTTCTTTCTTTCTTCCATTATTCCGGAATGGTTGCACAACTTGCTCTGCACTAGATTTGATTCAGGAGGATGGAACAAGCTCTTGGGACCTTAGGCCACTCAAACCACCTCAGCTGAAAGTGCTCCATCTCCAACTGGAGTCATGAGCTCTGAGAACTACACTCTTGCAGCTCATCACTAATAGAGATGTGTCAACCAAACATAAGCACAACACCTTTGCACTCCTGGCTCCTAAGCCTGTAGGTTCAGACTGTCAGCAGAAATGGAATCTCTTACATTCTGCATAAGCTCAGAATCTGACTTGGACTAAATATAGAAGCAACAGCAATTTGCTGTCACTTCCATCAATAACAAAGGCATCACTCTTTAGCTATAACATAGCTTAAGCAAACCCAAGCAATACAGATTTTCACTGCTGGAGGCTATAAATCTGTTCTCTATTAAAGTTTAACATAGCAAGGATGTCTTAACACTTCCAACGACATTAATAAATTTCTTCCATACACTGTGTTGCATATTTTAATGGCATTAATACTCTAAAACAGCTACACAGAACTGGGTAAGATAAGCTTGTTAGCAAAAGTGCTATTTAAAGACTGTCAACTAACTAAATTTCCAACACAAATGACAAATAGGGTATGTTTGGTATCAAGGAAAGGGAAGGAACAATACGGTGTTATTCAGGGGAGTTTATGGAAAGAGAGTTTGGAGATGGTGAAGGAGATCGATTCAAAGCTCTTCAATGCAACAATTTTCTCCCACTGTTTGTGTAAATTGCCTTTTATATCACTATGTTTACATGTTCCATTAAAGGCTACCAAGATGAAGACTGTTGAGATTACACTAGAAAGTGCTTATCTAAGTAAACATGTGTCAGTGTAGGAGTAACCTTCTTCCATCCTACACCCTAATAGATATGTCAGGTGCGGATACAACAAGTTATCTACTGAAGTCTTTTATGTTTCGCTTGTCTTTTTTTTTTTTTTCAATTATTTCTGCAGTACTGTTGATAAGACAGGTAGAACAAATATTTTCCAAGGACAATTGAGTTATGTATGAAGTACTACATGTGAAAAGTGGTTTTGATTTCCACCTGCCTTTAGGGATATCTCAGAAATTAGATATGTGAAAGAGTTTACATTTTTCCATCATCAAGAGGGAAATCAAAGGACTCTTCTCATAATTTATTGACTTTGTTATGGGTGAATAAAACTATGGAACTAAAATTATTCCTACTACATTTCCATATTTCTTATGAAATCTTAATTTCCTCCAGTACCCTGTAAACTACTATAAACAACCTTAATGTCATGCAAACACTCAATCCCTCAAAATTATTCTACTGGAAAGTATGTACCCCTTAACTGGAAGGAGACATCTTTATTCAAAGGAAAGTTCTTATAAACTCTTGGTATGGGTTTCATTTGAATTTGTTTTCACTTATTGAAAGCTAACAGATCTCAACAAAATTTTTTCATCACAGTTTCAGAATATATTTAAATTTGATTTTTATTCTGTTATCTAGCATGATCTAAGTGGTGACATTTCCCCACACATAAATACTGCTTTCTTATTTAAGAGCCTAATCTTTTAGAAAGAGCACCTCCTAACTGACCTTGAGGTAACAGAAGATTTTGTGGATGTATACTGTTGACAACTTTAATGTTGACATTTAAATGAAAATAAATGTCTATGAGTAGTATTTACATTGGACATTTAGGTTCAGAGAACTCTGCACTCAGTGAGAGAAAAAAAGCTTCTAAAGAAACTCAGAGCATCCAACCCAGATCCCTACTCTGAACTATATTTGTTTTTTAATTATACAGGAAGAGTAGGGAAACAAGCCAACTTTGCCTGAAGTTAGCTCTTACGAATACTCCCCCATCCCTCTTGTCCATAAACAAACAATAGTATTTGAGGCTAGAAAGTACGCAGCATTGGTATCTATATTTCTAGGAGCTTAAATTGTTGGTGAACTTCTTTCAGTGTTACTTATCCTTTCAAGTATTACTTACAGATAGTAAAGAAATTGGACTGTGAAGGATCCCTCTGAGACCCCACTGGACACTTTCCAAAAGTAGATCATTTTACTGTATTCTATTTAATCCTTTATACACTTTTCAATCCAGGTGACAAGGCTGAGAGGCATATAAACACAACAGTTTTCCAATAAGACGGTACAGCACAATATAGTATCAATCAGACACAGTACCACAACACGTTAATTTGGTCAGCAGAAGCATCAATCACTTTCCTAGCCTGTTCTGACAGTTCTTACATGCAAGCTAAGGGCTGGTTTCTTTCACATGGACACTGAGATTGATTCCCTGGCATCAGGAAGACTGAAGTTCAGTTTAACAAATGCTTATTGCCAATACTGGTTTAAAAAATAATTTACAACATCTGTCCCTCTGCCTTTTGGCAGTTACCTAATGCTTCTCGTCAGTCACCAGAGACTGTCAAAGGATTGACTACATACAGAAACTCACTAAAGAATCTGCAATGTGTAATATCCAGATCTGCTGATGGTTGTATATTAAAACTATTTAATTTTATTCAAATAAAAGTAGTAGAATTAACTTTTTAAGATGAGAGGACTAAAAGATGCATGAAGGGTTTGAACTTTTGAAATGTAAAAAAAAAAAATAAAATCTGCCACTCAATTATACAACTGTATGGAACACATTTCAGTAAGAGTTTTAAATTTGGGAAATGAATGTAAATTGTCCTTAAAAGTGAGACTACACGTGACAGATACAATAAAAATTAACACTATTTCACAAGGCAAGCTATTTTAGAATAAACTTGCCTTCAACTTTGTTTTTAATCCAGATTTTTAAGTCCTCATATATACTTTATATTAATATTGATTTAATAATGCAATTAATATTGAATTGATAACTCAATTTCAATTAATATTGAAAATAATTAATTCTAGATTACATAGTCTAGAAACAAATTAAAAGAGTAGATCAGTGTATGGTAATCTGAGAACATATTCATTGTAGACTATGGTAGTTTAAATCATCTTCAGGTACTGCTCTGGCAAGGACCACATAGAACACAGTATGTGTAGCTCAGCACCCCTTCTTCCCAAAAAGAGCAGAGTAAATTAGGCTGTTAATTTCAGTGCTGCTGTGGCTGAGCAGATTTTACAGCCTGCAATGTGATTTCCACGCTACTGGAAGATAAACTCAAAGTTCCTCTACTTTTTGAAGACTGTCTTAAAATTAAGAGCTAAAGGAGGAGGTGGCTACACTTATACTCGATAAATCTGATCAAAATATATATAGGGTTGTGTTAGACAAAAGAAGCCACTGTACTACAAATCATTACTCTCAACTTACCTGGTGCTAGCCCAGCAGTAGCAGGACTTCCCATAGAGGGGTGAGAGAACAAGGCTTGAGAGAAGGCAGACATACTTGACTGGGATACATTACTCAGCCTAGAGGTTGATCCTCCTTTAGGAATAAACTCACTTGCAGAAGGATTTGGTGTCTGTTAAAAAAATAAAAAAAACCAACATAAATTAAATTTTTATTTTAAATGAGAAGGGATGAACAGTGCCTACTTGGTAGAAAAAACTTCCTAGGCAAGCCTACTGAGTGCAGGGGATGTTTTTAAGGTACATACAGCTTGTTGACAAAAACCAAGAATACTGGAAGCTGTTTAGCATAAACAAATTGAAATGCGCTTTTAGCTCATGTCTGAAGTAGTATAAGCAAGGCTTTGCATATGAACAGCTGGTATATGAGTTCATACAAACACTTTGCAAAAGCCTTTCCATACAAAGTTAGAGACTTGACACTGAGAAAGCTTTGCCACAGCTGCACGGATTGCTCCTCCATGACTTCAGAGATTTCATCTCAAACTCACTAGCTATTTCAAATTAAAGGAGCAAAAATGATTCATACTAAAGAAGCCATCCCTGCCTCTATTTCAAATAGACCTCTAAGTTCAGGGGTTTTGTGAACTTCTGTTTTAATTACCTATTTCATTTATGTAGCATGTTTAATAATGAGGTTTAATTTGGTACCACAGAAAAAAAAAATAGAAGTAGAGTGATGGTCAAACATCCAGTATTTGTTAGTAAAGAAAATACAGCATATAATCAGTTTCTAAATTCTATTAAAATCTGTGCAGTCGGTTTCATATTTTGGTGTGGTGGTGTTCATTTTGAGGTGAGCTTTTTGTTTGCTTTGGGGTAGGGACGGTTAGAAAAAGAAAATCCCAATTTGAGCTCAAAAGGCTTATTACTGGACAGCCGATTACAAATTACATTAGCAGAAGAAAAAACAAATTAAGCCAAGAGATAAAACCAATTATTACATGAACACTCTGAAAAGCTTGATTATTAAATGACAGATTTCAGTTTATTAAGTAACCTTCAGAGTACCTCTCACAAGTGTCTAAACAAATGAGGTAAAATAAGACAGCATATAAATAAACAATCCCAATAAACAAGGGATACTATTAAGATAACCCATGATGTTTCTTTAAAGAAAATTATATCGGACCACTTCAGGTTTAGGTAGTGTTAAAATGACCAAGTATGTCAGCTGTTACTTAAATTACCAATATCAATTTTTACCAACATAAGTAAAGTGGCAACATAGAAAGTAAGTCAGTGCAAATTAGAAAAGAAGTGTGAATACCAACTTAGGGAAGAAAAGTATTTGAAAAGTCTTCTTTTCTGTTAATTTGTTTTTAAGACCTTTATTTGAATATTTCTACCACATATCATATTACTAATGTATTTCAAAGCACTGAAAAAGAAGATTCTAAAAGTTGTAAAATTAAAGAGGATGGGCAGGTTAAAAAGGAAATAGTATGAATATTCTACCTTTAATGACTCAGTAAATTTTAACCACTAAGCACCTTATAATGTCATCTTTACAACGTTCTTTGTCATCTTACACGTGTATGTTTCCGAATATTCAAGGAACCAAATATGCAGACTGGTGAAGTATAACACATTTATATGGGTAAAAAGCTCACAAGAATTTTAAAACTCCTTAATCACAGTTTTAGAAAACTTGCTAAGATATACAGTAATACAGCAAAACAAATGGTAAGCTGCATTATACAAACCGAAAACACATAACTGACATGTTTAAACTCAAAAGGTAATATTCTGGACTTATGTGAATTTAGGTACAAGAATACCTAAGGGAATGGTGTTCCGCTAGATAAAATCTGGCACGTAACCCTTCAGCCAAAACTGCACCGCAACTGGAGAAAATGACAGAGGTGGTAAAGAGTTGAGTGGAATTTGTCCAAATAATGACAGAGTTCAGAAGTCAAACAACTGTGAGAGCATGCAAAAGAATTTGTAACATCTTGCTAAAAGCACATAATTTCAAAGAACTACAAGATCCACGTTTTCCCACTGCTAAAACCAGCCATGACATGTGCACACCTCTACCACACCTAAATATTGTGTCAACTAGGTGACAAGGGAAGGACATGGCATTAGTTTTGAAGCATGCAAGTGCAAAGAAACACACCTTCTGGAAGATAACCTCAGCATTTTCTACAGCAACTGAGAGAGTTCCCAAAATCCCATCCATACCATTCTGGCTAAACTCTTGCTACTTTCACCTATAAACAACTCCTACAGCACAGTGATGCTTCTTATTTCTAAACGCAATCTACAAGTTTTCACAGACCAGTTTTGGACCTAAGAATTATTTAGTTAATGACAGTTTTCATCTCTAAAAGTTATTTATAACCATCAAAATTTTAAAATGCAGCTTCACTTTAAAGAAAGAGCTCCACTTTAACTAGTAGGTGTTTTAGTTTATCCAAGTGAAAGGAGTCAAACCCAGGAATCTGCTACAGCTGACCTGGTTTATGCTGTAGAATTACAAACAGCAATGGCTCAAGTTCCATTTTTTGATGTCACAATTCAGTATCAGAATCAAAGCCTGCTAAGATTAAATTACTGTTGCATAACTTTGACAAAAACATTGTATATGAGAAAACAGTTTTGATTTGCAAAGATAGACGCTTTACTATGAAAGCCTGTTTTACTTCTCTGTGATGCTACAAACATGAAGATGTAATCCAAGACTTTCCCCATTGGTAAAAAAGTGATTTAAATTTTGGTTAAAATTTTAAAAGATCCTTCCTCCTTCAAGTTGTTTTCTAAATACAGAAAAATACCAAGGCTCCACAGTCACCAGCTAGAATAAACTAATCAAAGAATTACAACAAATTTCAGTAATGTGTGGTCAAAACTAGCAAATACTGTCAGATAATTTGAAGCTTAAGCTCCAAGTCATGTTTAAATTCCTTACATCTGTGTGAAGCTGCAGTTCTTAAAACATTTTCAAAATGTTTTTATCTGACATAAAATGTTCCATTTTCTGCATACACCTTTCCTCCAACAAAATAATTAAAATAATTAGGCCAGAATAAATGACTGAATTGAGAAAGTGTAATATTACTATTAGTTCTGTAATATTTAATCTTTTAATTATTTTTCAGTCTTTGTAGATAACTTATTCTGCAACAATCACCATGCAAATATGCCAGAATTAGGAAGCCACATTCTTAATGGTCAGTGATTCAAAATATTATGTTGTTGGACTCAAAAAATATCCAACTCATAATATGAAGTGTAAATTTCAGTGTTAGTTTTACATTTGGATCAATGGTAAGCTTGAAAATCTATTTAAATGGGAACTATGCTTTAGAATCCTACCAGGTATCCTTACAGCTTTTCCATTATAATCTTATCAAACTTCCCAAAATAAAGTTGAATAAAAGAATAATAATTTTTATAAGAATTAAAATAATCTATATACTGTGATGTTGAAAAGCAGCGAACATACTTTCTAAATCCCAAACAATAAACAATGTCTGCTAGCACTGCCTACACTAAATCTGTAATTTCAGTTTCAAATGCAAATGTCCTGTAGAAAGGCATATACAAAATTTCTAAACATTAATAAACATGTTTTAAACAAAGGGCATTAAACAAACAAGTACAGCTGCGCCAGTTACGCTGTGTTTTTCTAGAAAACCACCTAAAGTGACTTTTGACACCTTTGCTAAAACTGCTATCATTCCTTTTTCCTCTCAACCTTGTCAATTTAAATCTCATCCCTCTTCTTCCAGTATATTCATATAAATGCTGCTGAACTAAAGCAGCGAAACAACTTCTCTAGTTATTATTTGAATTAATACCTACATCGCGCATTCTCACCAGAATGATTCCATGAAGAAAGTTCACCAAAATATCCTATTTTTCAGATTCTTTATATCTCTGGTCTCTCAAAGAGCAGAACCTCTTCAGTCAGCTTGGCAAACAAACTTCTGAAGACAGACCACAAAACTGAGTCCACCTGGCTTCACATACAAAACCAAATTCTACACTTCTGTACATCAGAGCACAAACAACTTATAAAACACATATAAATACAGTCCAAATGAAGGCTGAATTTAATCATGATGCAATAAGTAAGGATGGATCTACAAAAGAAGTAAAAAAGCAAGGGAGGACTACTTATTAATTCACTTGTGCCACCATCCAGCTCAAGAGTTTGTCTAGTGGCTTTTATGCTTTTACAGGTATAAAAGAAAATAAAATTAGAATACAGAGTGGAGGGGAAGAAACAAAATATTTTGTGACTATCACAAGAAAAAAAAAATTCAAGGCTCTTTAAAAGAAGATGCAGATGAAAGCAAAGAGCAAGCCAAGGATCCAAGATGAAGACCATCACTGGGAGGACTACACAGCAGCATGCAGCATGACTGTATGTTGAAGAGTTGCATATATCAATAGATTTCTGTAATTCAGACATAAAATCAAAATTCCTGTTTTATCAGCTATCAATTTCAATACACATAATTTGTCTTTACACTTCTCAGCAATAAACTTCTAAGGCCCCACTGCTGCACTGATGCATAAATTAATCCTCATAATGCCATTAAGTACAGAATTATCCTGTAACACAGGGACGCACAAGTCACAGAGCCTTTGGAAAGTCATTCGAGGATCTCACAGGAATACTGAAAACCACCCTTCTCCCTCTCTCATTTCCTCTTCAGCATTTCACAACACAGCACAGAGCTGTACAGCAGCACAGCAGCCTTAGGAATTTCAGTTCTGGTCCCACATCCAACTGAAGCCCCAAGCAAGCTACCTAATGCAAAAAGTAGGCCAATCTCATTTGATTTCAGAAGGATGTGATAATGTACTTACCATGCTAGGAACTGGATACAAGCCTTTTTGTTCTTTTATGTTCTCCTTCACCTCTAAATTCATATTGATCTGTTCTGACATCCCAAATTACATAATTGTGTAATGGTTACAGAAAACCATCACTAAACTACACCCATGTTATAAACCAGGGCAGTCCTTTACAGGTCTATTTTTGGCATAGTTTTCATAATATCTCTTAGGAATACAAAAACATGCAAAAGTCTTCCGTGGTTTTTATGTGTTGCTATTTGGTTTTGTCAGGTTTCGGGGTTTCTTTGGTTTTGTTTTTTAATGGGCAGATGTTCTGTATGAAAAGCTTCACTTCACAGAACATCATTGCAATCCCTCCATTTCCAGGATTTCTCATTAACTAAGATCAGGAAAAGGACACATTTTGTGATGTCAGAGCAACCCAGCAGGCACTGGAGGTCACCAAGGGCTTTGAAGTAAATCTCTCTCTCCCACTATTGAATTTGTTCAACATGCTACCTTTACTGTAATTACTGTGACAAGTCATCACATCATTCGTACAATAGGCTCTAATAAATTTTAATTTGGCAACATTATTAGTTGTATTGTTCTACTGCTCTTGCAGAAGAGTTAGAGTCAATTTCATTAAAAGTGGGTAAAATTTGTTGGTTAAAGATTTATTTGTTTATAAACAAGAACACAGGCTCAGACAAATAAAACTATTAGCAAAGTTTTGTTACAATTGACAAGTAGATCTCACTAAAAAGTAAACTTTTACAGATTTGGAATATTTTCTCATTTCTTCAACAAAAATCCTTCACAGTACTGCAAAAATCCTTAAAGTCTTAAAAGTTTATGTTCCTGATGCGATATATTTGAAAAATTCATTTCTATGACTATTTTTTTGTTCAAGAACCAAGGAATCAGTTATTGATAGTGTATAACTAAAATGGACCTATTCTTACTATTAAAAGGAGAACTACCATTTGCTATTATAATATGTACCATGTGGTAGTATAGTAGCTCAGGATATTTCCTAATATAAGGTAGGACTTACTGCTATAAAACAAACTTTGTTTTGGTTTTTTTTTTGCTTTTCTAGTGCACAACTCGCAGTACAATTCACCCTGCAGACTTCACTTTCAATCATGTAAGTGTAACACCATATTTAAAAAAACTGACCCAGATTATAATTTCATAGGCATGAATGAGTAGCAGTTAAACTATGTTACAATGCAAGTTTTAGCACCTTTCATGCTTCAGTCTTGCCAGACTCCACAGATTCTCTGCAATCCCTCCTGTTTCTTTAATTCTATTTATTACAGTTGAACATCCTTCTGTTCAAATTTCCACCACATGTGCATATACATGCTTCTCTGTGGGAAGCTATGCAACTGCATCACACAATACAAAATCTTAACTGCACAGTTTAAGTTACGTAGCTGGGATTCTGGCACAATAAACAAATCTGGAATTGCACCCTTCAAAAGCTACATGTTCTGCAGCCAATCCCAAGCAATCCCAAATGTTGCTAAACCTCAGAACGCTAGGAGACCTTGAGCTTCCTTCTCTTTGCCACACTTCGAACACTACTTCAGAGCGCACAGGTACTGAGAAGACAACTGCTCCTGGCAAGAAGCTTCAAGTTTTGAGCTACTGACTCTCCAGCCTCCAGAAGCATTTTGTGCTCCTACTCTTAAGCGGAGCAGATTAACAACAGCATTTGCTGCGCCACTGTTCAGGAGAGAAAACAATGGAGGACAGGAGTACAAATGGGGCTGTTCTTGCCCTATAACGTCCACTTGAAAAACAGAGACCAAATTTCTGCTTCTGTCTTCTCAGAACAACTGTCTATTAGTTATGGTTTACATTTACTATTAGATGCACACGATAAGTTTGGTTTGTCACTCTTCTATCCCTTCAGAACAGTACTGCTTCACAGGCTCCCATCACTCTCCCAAAACCTTACCTGGTTCTTCTACCAATGTTTCCTTTCTTTTCTCCACCAGTTACTGTGCTGCTTCCCCAGCAGCAAAAGGGTCAAGACAGACTCAAAGTCCAAATTTCCCTAAACAATGTAGCATCAGTTCACCTACATCACACTGCCCATGACTCCCCATTTCAGTAACACAGAGATGTCCAAACGTCAAGCAATGCAAAACTAGCGTAGGTATGGAAAGGCTCTTGTAGGAGCTTCATGTTGGCCCTTACATGGCAGAAATTCAGTGAACTGAAAGAAAATCTTAAGGTGCCACAAACTCTAGGCATAATCTGTTGTCAATTTATCCATTTCCTTCACTTAGAAAACATCAAAAACAACAAAACCCTCACAGGAAGACTAACAATCCCTGAGAAATCAAAAGAACTACACAAGTAGAAACAGTATTAGCAGTAGGGGTGCAGTTCCCACCACTGTAGTAATTTTCATCTAAACTCCATTTTAAGGGACATGAAGCATATTCATCCTAGACTAGAATTATCCTTCATTATTACTCCAAGGACTACCTGCTAATTCTGTAAAGAGATATTCAAATGCAGTTGTACCACTCCTCTCTTACAGAGCTAAAGAAGATTCAGGAATAAAGTTAAATGAAGTTTAATATATTTCTCAAACAAGTTGGGAAGTATAAACTATCCCAACATAAAAATCAAAAATTTACACTTCCTGATCATTGTGATTACATCTTCAAATTCTGTACTGAGGGCATCTATTTGCATTAAGTGTCAATCATTTTAACAAAGATCACTAATTTTACTAGTAGAAACCTTCCTCACATGAGCATTAAAATAAAAGGTGTTTGTTTGCCTTTAGAATACATTTCATGATTACTGTTGTTCCTTTTCCTCAGATTATTGCAAAATCAAATAAAGTAAATAGCTCAGCAATGGATGAAGATAATAAAACATCTCCAAGTCACTCTCCTGGAGGGCTACTATGTCTACTTTGTGAAATAAATATTTGATTTGAACTCTACTCAAACGTGGAGTAACTGCTTCTAACATTTTCCAAAATTTAAAATAAAGCATCCAAAATACTGAAAAAGTGACTAGTAAAAAATAATTTTACCTGTAAATTGTTTTCTGTGACTCTGTTCCACCAAACCATATTGATGGGTACTCCTGTTTTACACCTGTCAGCCAGACAGCCAATAGGGTTCTTTGATTTTCTTGCTTTTGATCCCACCGGAACTATCCTCTCATCCAGCATTCCCAGTCGATACTTCCTGGGCTATGAAAAAGAAGGAGAGAAACCAGGCCACTCCTAACAACCCTCATCTAAAGCTACACTAAAATAGGTATTACACTGTGATACGATTTTTGGATTGGTGGAATAGGAAACAATTTGCAAGTAAAATTTATCTGAGACTGTTTCCTTTCAATCCTGACTACTTGAGTATAACACACAATACTTAAAAACACCCAAAAAACCCCCAAAAAACCCAAAACGATATGAAAATAAACTTCAGGGACTACTAATTATTTGTAAGCAAAACCATCCATCACAAGTCAGCCATTGAAATATGCATACAAATTGGGGAATTCTGCATAAATGAGGAATTGTTTAAAAAAAGGAAAAAAATCCGTATTTTTGAGATACCTTCAATCACATCATAATAATGAACACTTCCCTTGAAATTCCTATCAAACAAATTTTAAGTTCAAATTTGCCATGACTCCTGAAGATTGGTTTTAAAAAAATCAGATAGAACTGAGTAGTCAATTGCAACAGAACTCTGAGAAAAACATTTCTTCTCAGCTTAATATTTGAAATAATAACTTCACTTACTGTCTTAAGTGAAAACAGACAAGAATTACCATGATAAATGCATTGTCTTAAAATTGAGAGAGTAAAACATTTGAGGAAGTGAACATGCAGAAGTTATTTGCACCTCAATAACAGTGACATTTCTATTACATTGGCAATGATCTCTACAAACAAAACTATTTATATGAACATTAAATTTAAAAGGCACACCGTAAAAAAAATATGTTAAATACTTTCAAACAGGTAAAGTTTTCAAAAGAAGTTTTCCAGATTTCTCTATGCTTTCAAACCTATGTGTCGCTACCTAGACAGTAAATAGCACAAAAAGAAATATTTTAGCATCCATGCATATTTACACCAGGACCTTTTGTATCAACTATATCAACAATTGGACCAAATTTCAGGGGTTGGTCTGGTTTTCTTCCGCTGTGGGTTTTGCTGAGACATTTTTTATGTGAAAGTGCAACAATCATCAAGACCACTCTAAGCAATCAAAGCTTAACTTACCTTTAGTCAGATATCTACTTCACCTGGCACCTTAGAAATCTTAGCAATGTATACCTTCATACACATTTTAAAAATTATTCCTCAGGAAACAAGGAAAGAATCTAATTGCAGAAGATTCCCCACTCACACACAAACTATTTGTAAAATACAGGACAAAATGGCCATAAAGTGGCTGCAAAATCAAAACCTAAACAGATTTCCTCTGCTGTCCAGAAGCCTTTTAGGCTGAAAGCTTTGGAAAGAATTAAAACTGAGTAGTCAATAGTAACTCATTTGCCTAAAAAAACCTCAGGCAAACAAATAAACCCTCCCTCCCCCCAAAATAACCTCCACAAACAAAACAACAAAAAAAACCCCCAATGATACCATCAACGATTATGAACTACTAAAGGCAAAAAATTCCATGGAGGACTTAACCAATCTTAATAATAAATAAGACTAAATTTTGCCATACCAGTCAGAAATCTGGTAAAGTATGTGATGAGTAGCACAAAGTCCTCCTGTAGTTCAAATGTAAACCTGATCACAGTAAATCTAAGTATTGGTTGTTTATCTGGAGAAACTCTAAACTATTGGGCAATTTACCTCAGTACATCAGAAAGACTACTAATATCCTAAACTGCAAAGCTGTAAGGTCTGAGAAGCTACATATACAAGTCAGGTTGGACTTCAGGGCAGGATTTGAACGCAGCATGTATTTTTCTTAGGTTGACTATTGGAGATAACATAATGAAGAGTAACAGTTTTCCTGGAAGCTTTCCCATCTCTCTCCACGTTCTACCAAGAGCAGTGGTACAGTCAGCCTCAGACAACCGGACTGGAACCCAGTGTCCAAACACATTTCCATTCATAAAGAGTTCTTTTAATCCTCCATAATAACAGTTGTCTATAAATATTTTGAAAAGGAGAACCAAAACCAAAGAGGAACTGAGCCAAGGTGGAAGGCAGCTATTTTGGTTCCAATGGTATTCAGATTCCAGGCAATAGGATGAAACTGTATCTTAGGCTTTATGAAGGACCATACGGGGGAGGAGGGGGGCAAACAACTGTGAGTTCTAAACCTTAAAGCCACACAGAGGTAATATGAGCTCATATACCAGTAGTTCTTGGCCTACTGGTATAAAAAAATGAAATTAAAAAGTGGGTGGGACTGAAGTAAAATTTTACTTTCATTATCTACTGTAAAACTTCACTAGGGGATTACCAGGTCAGTATTTCATTGTTTAGATGGACATTAGAAAATGAAATAAACAATATTAACATACGGAAATAAATTTTAGTCTATTTGGACAAAAGTCATTCTTTGAGCATTCAATGAGCAAAATGGCACGACTTAAAAAAGCAGTCTGAGTTTAAAGGATATCAGAAAACAAAGTATCTACCAAGGGGAGAGATTCAATAGAACAGAAAGCAAATAGACTGAGCAGCTTGAATAAGTGCATCAACTCTGCTACATCCCTGATGTCTGCACAGAGCAGCAAATAAAGCAACACACAACAGTGCTTAAGAACTTATAAATCTAAACTTATAAATACATCTACCTAAAAAACAGAGGCATGACAATCTGGACTAGGAAACCCAACTTTATGCACGGGGGCAATTTCTCTTAAATGCTTACAAAAAAACCTGCCTTTTTGGCTTCCCTAAAGCCTTTCTATGAGGTAAAAAACCTGTTCAGATGAAGGCATAGTTCAACATAATGAACTTTTTCTGAGGCAGAGAAGGTGCAGAATTACATACTTCATAATCCTTTATCAAGTATTTCTCCAACTAGGTTGTAACTCCAAATATGGTTACAAGTTCTGAACCGAATTGTAAAAGATTAAAATCATCACGATTCTTTTAAATGGAAAAGGCTAAACTACAACCAGTAAAATCTCAGAGAAACTACAAAATCCAAATTATTACAATGCCTTACTGGAAGAGTTCAAATCCTCCAGGGAAAAAAGTTTGAAGCAGCAGTAATTACTGGTTGACAATGTTTACATTAGGTAGGGAGCAGCTAACTACCTTTAATTGCTAGCAATAGCTTGGTTCCTTAGTGTGAGAAAGGGTAAGCATTTTCAACCATAGCTAGTAACTATAATCCTTGCCCTGCAGAACCAAGCTGCTGCCAGCAATTCATGATAGGAACCTATTGGTTGGCACACCAAACAAGGATAAACCCCTAAAGTCTAAAAAACATTAAACTTGAAACAAAAGAAATCCACTCCAAAAACAAAAAGGCCTTTCCTAAGTAGTATAGTCACATGAGAACACTACTACTGATGAGTAACTTAAGTAGCCCACGTTAGAAAGTATTCATCAAGTCAGCTTAATTACTTTTTTTTTCATTCATTCAACAAGAACTTTGGGAACATGTTTAGCAAGTTAAACAGTGTCTTTGCCCCGTCCTCCTCCTGTTTCATGGATGTTGGCAACACCACACTTCCTTTTTCTAATTCAGGATTAAACTGACTGCTGGTGATGTATGATATTATAAGGCTGTCCTAGAGGAATAAATTTTAAAAGAAAATATTTACAAGCATTCAAACTGTAAAGACTCCTCCTGTCTAATAACTTTCATGTAGTATTTAAGTCTGGATAAGCTGATAAATCAAACTACACAATTGCAAGGTTTTCTTCCCCTGAAAAACTCCAACTGAATTTTTTTCAGGATCACTATGGTCCCAAATTACATTTCTGTTCCTTAAAATGCACTTACCTCTAGCAGGCTTTGAATTTTGATTTATAAGACATATTCTACACCAAAACATACACAATTAAGTCTGGCATATAAATACATGAGGAGGCTATTAAGTTTTAAAGTATTGTCAAGAATTTCAGCTATGGTAATGCTGTCTATGTGCATCTACTACCAAAGCAAATAGAAATTATCTTAAGCCTTCTCCATCACAGGCTAAATAAAGCAGCTTTATGTTAAACTACCATAGTTAAAAGGCATCACAGTAGCATTTAGCTAAGGCTCATCTGTTGTACAGTGAGTTGATTGTACCTGCACATACAAACAGAAAAAAATTAACAAAAAATATTATATTGTCAGACAAAAAAAGATCAGCTATACAAACTCAATTTCCTTGTACTACTTAGAACAAAATTTAACAATATGTACAACTTAAGTTTCAATGCTGACTTCTGTAAGACTTCATTTTTTGAAAAATTAATGGCAAAGAGACCATTAGAAAAAGAGGTTAAAATTTAAAAGCTAGGTTTCTAATCCATTGAAAGAGAACCAATTTCTGTTTTACTATGCCTTGAAAACTAAAAACTAACTAAATAAAATTCATTGGTACATTATCGCTATTTTCACCCAACAGCCATAATGTATTAGCTGGAGTAAGACAAGTACTTGAAACACCCAGCCACAGAGTGAACTTCAATACGTTACTGAGGAAAAGCACAACAGTCCAGGCAGAATCCCTACACAGGCACAAATCAGCTAAGAAGCACCTTACTCATTAATACAACTCTGTAACTGGATTTAGTAATATGTAACACCTGAAGATTAGGTATAGTCACCAGGAATATACTAACAGATTTGCAAGCTGGAAATACGAAAGAGAGAAGTTGACTTGGTACTTTTTAAGTTTTGTGGACAACAGAGCTACAAAACCCCTTCACATGGATTGGGTTTGTTCCTAACCAAAACACCCTCTCCTCTTTTATTACACTACCCACCGGTCGAGAGGCAAACAATATCTGTGTATGCTCTATCTCAACTTCTGAAGGTGGGAACCAACTTTTTTACATTTGATCCACAAAAAAAGGGAATAGGAACCTGGTCAGCACATTAAAAACAACTGTGTAGTTGGCTGGTGTTTGCTGTTGGGCAAAAAAGGTTTTTTTCTTATGAAGAAAATAAGAGTATGTTAACACTTATAATGCTTATATGTTTATAATTTTTGAAGTTTCTAATACTATACATTGAGATTACATGCATTTAACAGACTAGCCACCCTTCCATCTGGAATCCTTTTTTGAAATTGTTCATGAAAACCTGGGTTTGGCTGGGGGTAAAACTTTCACTAGTTGAAAAGTATCATACAGAGACAAACAAAAATGATTCTTCTGCCCAAAGAAAACTAAAATCTGCCACCTTCTATCACAAAAACTCTAAAATGTGCCATTTAACATGGAAATAGATTTTATTCCAGAGTAACATATCTGATCACAGTAAAAAAAAAAAAACATTCTTGGTTTAAACAAATTTTAGAGTCAAAGATGCAACAGATCAGGTATTGTATCATGCATTTTAAACTATAGCTAAGGAAAACTCTTCAGGTGTACATACTAAAAAGGTATATTTCACATGCTGAAGGCATGCAAATCTTAAATTCAGAAGGAGAAAAACTAACATATCTAAGTCAAATCTTTTCTCATCAATTTTGCAGCCTAGCTAGGTTGAATGAAGTACAAACTATCACAAGAGTTAAAGCCTGGCACAGATGTAGTAATGCTGACGAGGTTCTTTACTAATAAATTAATACCACCTGTTGAACTGAAATAAACTGGTGGAAAACCAGGTGCTTTCCACCACCATTAGAGTAGATAGTTCTAACTGTAGTGAAGACTTGTCATAGTACCACCACCTCAAGATGCACTTTCAAAAACTCCATTGCTAAAGGAGCACTCCGTGAGCAAACGACAGCTTTTTTTTTTTTTCCATGTTTAAAGGTCTCTTTGTTAATAGGCCAGAAATTTTTACATTACTTACAAAAAAAGTGGAAAAATTATGCACGGTTAAGAACCAAAAATACAGGTAAGTGGGCTAAAGACTGGTGCAACTTTTACTCTTTACTCACCATATGATTTCTCAAAAACGGTATATTCTCTAGCTGCTTTAATATTTGTACAGTGACTTCAACAAATATGTGCACAAGTTTAAAATATTTTAATTATTTTTCTGCAAATCACTCTTAAAGACTACATACACCTTGGCCTAGAGAGAATCAAACAAAGTTTGTAAGTACAAACAAAAGTACCTTGCATATTAGTTACATCTTAGTTAACTGCCTTCAAATACACAGCGGTATGAGGCAGCAAACAATGTAAAAATGTTACATATTTCTAAAAGAAAATCCTTTAATAATTTGATTTCTTATTCATTACAATGATCACTAAACCATAAATAAATAAATCTGAATAATATATTCTCTCATGTCACACTTGAAAATGAAAAATATGTACTTAACTACATAATAATAACAAAGAGAGCAAGAGCACATAACTAGGGAACAATTCCAACAACTAACTATTCCAAGGAAAAATGTAAACCAGATTAGATTACATCATATCCTTAAAACACATTTTACATCATGGTACTACCTACAAACATTTATTAGTTTTTCTAGAAAAATATAGTCTGTCTTTCTACATTCCTGCAACAACCTTTTTTTGCATGCTTTATAATTTGTAATGTTTTATTATTGCAGTAGGGGTGGATAATCCCAGAAGGAAAATTTAAGATTTGAAATATAAATTTAGCCTAGGTACAACAAAATCTGTGCAGCCATAATTCTGTCATTTACAACACAGTGACGTGATGGTTGGTAATGACCCCTCAATTTATCAGAACAGGATTCATGCTCCTGAGATGGTATGCAGGACGTTATGAAAGATGAAACAACTGTCTTGGCACACTTTCATTAAAGGTAAGTACAGCAAGACAAAACATGGCACATACAGCTTTTCAATGAACACCACTGAACCATATAATGATCAGGTACCAGAGGTGTCAAAATAAAGCTGGAAACAGGAAGCTGGAGAGAAATGCAGCTTCCTAACAGGTAACAAAACTAGACGGAAGGCAGGACACTCAAAAATAAAATAGCAACCATTAAGGTTCTAAGAATTTGGTTTCCACAGGACCTGAAGTCAGCTTTGTTTTCTTTTAACTTGAGAGGGCAAAGTCTCCTTGTACTCATTAAAAAGTTTGCATTTATGGAGACTGGGCTTACAGGTAGTCTTTTGTTTCAAGTAATTTTCTGCATACATTTAATTAATTCACTTTGATCAGCAGAAATAAGTCTGCTGTCCAGTCTCACATGCTGTAGATCTCCATAGCACTAAACAGCAGCACCCTGTTCTGGGTCAACTTCAATTAATCTCTCCTATACTTTCCATTCTGATCTAGTTTAGACTCTGTCCTGGCTTCTACTCACCTAAAATCAATGGAAGGTGTTCTAGAAAAGAAAATTTCTTCAAAATACAAAAAAAGCAGCATTAAAATTGTATTTAAAGTTGTTCACTACAGCACTTGGTTTACCCCTTGCAGCCTGTGAACTGAAGTAATTCTCACCTTAATGGACCTCCTCTAGATGTGACTGAACAATTAAAAAATGAAATGGAAATAAGTCAGTGTTAGAAACTTTTCTAAAGAGTTCAGTTTTCATGAGGATTGAAGGTATGAAAAAACAAAGTAAAATGCAAAAGCAATGCTTTTCACTATCCTGTAAGGCTGACCAGTGATAAGTAGGGGAACCCTTTAGCCTGGATTGGTGGCAACAGTCTCAGAACAAATCTAAACAAAAGTTTCATAATAGATTTTCTTTTTAGTGTATTAAGCTGTCACATCCCTGGCAGCAGATTCTGATCAGTTATGTTGCATATGTTTTTAAGAACTGTTTACCAGAACCACCAAAGTGAATGCAAAGATTTTTCCAGCCAGATCATTTTGGGTTTAGCGGAGCACACTTTTCTACATAATGGCTAAAGTCAATTTAGGAAAAACACCCGAGAAGTTCAAGTTCAGAATATCACCCTATTTTTAACAAGCATAACATGTGTTTGAAGAAAAATGAAGTAAGCATGATATCGTTACTCTTAGGAAAGTGTGTTAGTCTATTACTAAGTCTAGCTTTTGTTCCATGCTTCACAAATCCTATTTGTGCACTGTAGATTAATACTTACCCGGAAATCTCTTATAGGAAATTCACTTTAAGGTTGCTTGTCTTACTGCATGAGGAGTTACAACAACCGGACAGTAAATCCAGAAGGTTTTACAGTTGACAGAACCTCCACCAAGGCTCCATCTACAGAAATACTTAGCTCCTTTGATTTCATTTTAAGTATCCTATAAAAATGTCTTTAAATAGTAATCTTAGCTTTCCTGAAATCTAAAATTGAAATGCAGTTTAATAATTTCTAAACAGAGATAATTACCTCAAAAACATTCATAAAAATTCAAGGACTATGTTTACTTTTTAAACAGAAAGTAGAATGTCTTTAAACATCAAAACAGTCAAAAGCATATGAAACAGCCCAGACACAGTAACAAGTTTCAAAAAAGCTGTCTAATTAAAAAGCAAGGATATTCTATGATGAACTACAATCATCAAGTCTTATCTTTAATATTTTATTGATATCAAATATCTGTCCACATGGCTTGCCCATTGTTAAAGGGCTGCCAGTATAACATGATCAGCAATATCCAGAGACAATCAAATTTCCTTAATACAGCTATGTATTATATGCTTTTACAGAAACTATTCACAGTTCTACACAACACAAACATGCAATTTTTACATAGTTGCAAATAACTTAATACTTCAAAATATTTAAAATATCACAATTCTAATTTGTAAAGGAAAGTAATTGCTCTTTATTCACTTACCAAGACTGTATTATATCTGTCCTCCAAGTCAGTGATAAACGAAGGAAATGCTGGTTTTGCCAGCTAGTTCAGAACAAACAAAACCTTAGACCTGGGCTCTTAGCAAGAAAATGGAATTTTTTTTTCAAACAGTAGATGTTGTAAACACCTACATTTGAACTAGTCACCAAGGCTCCCTTTATACAACAGGCATCAAGCACTGCCTGATAAATCACATTGTTCAAGCTCTAATGAGGTGGGGGGAGGGAATCATACAATTTTTTAAATACCTGGCACTCCATCATTTAGTGCTTTTATGGAAATCACTTAATACAATCTGAACACTGTACTAAAAAAAATACTAAAAATATGAAGCACTTACATCTGTGACTATTTGCATCATATTGGCTGGCAGCAAAATTCAGTCACAAAACTGTAATTAATTTCTCATAACTTTAGCCATCAATTTTTACCCACTTAAAGCAGTCACAGATATCTGGTCTTTTCCAAAATATTTTCCTCAGTGTGAGCCGAATGTTTCTTTAAGCTGCTCATCTCTCTCTGCTGACTATAGAGGGAGCCTGGATGCCTAGATTTAAACAGCTCAAGTAGTAGCATATGAAAACCTCCCCTTTACTAGTATTTAACAACCTTTAATACAAACATACATTACAAAATACCAGTCATAATAAGCAAAAAATTAACATGCAAAGCAAAACACAAACCTCTTTCAGTTAATGCCAGTTATGTCTGAAATATTAACTAGTAATCAGTTTCACAGATAAATCTTACTCTTGATAGTATTTTAGCAGCAAGTGAATTAATTTGCTCCTTTTTCTTGGGAGAAAAAAATGGACCAAGTCAGAAAACACTCTAAATTAGTATTTGAGCTTTGAGTTATTCACACTCAAACATGAATTGGTTTGTTTTAATTTTGTACTCTTTAATTAGCTTTGAAGTGATTTTTAGAGGCAGTGGTCACTCTTGCAGTACTTCTGTATAATAGTTCATTTTCTTTGGTGCAGGTGGTTTATACACAAACACAAATTTACACACAGGGACATACATATGTGTGTATATATATCAGTTATTGCAGATTGTGTTGAAAAGGAATATATGATTAGTTTTGTTCTTACCAGCCTCAGTAAGTGGATAAGCAACACATTTACAGTTGTTTACATCCAACTTCCAGTGCACTATACTGGCATTAAGGAAAAGAGCAATGCAGATATTCCATGTAGTTTGGATACATCATAGTATGAGAAAATTAATGTTCTACAACAGCATTTAAATGCTACAAAACAGTGTGATGGGCCAACCATAGTAATTATCTTTAAGCTCAATCTTTGCCTGCAGGAATGATACAGAACATGCTGATGTAGCTTGCTTTCATTTACTAGAGGGAAGTTCAAGATAATGTGGCTAATAAGTAGTAAAATATGAGGGTCATCAGTGAAAGCAAAACTTAGTAACTGGTTGGGACAAGATAATGTCTTTTTTTGATAAGCAACAGTTCACAAAAATGAGAAGGGACTCTGGTGTAATCAAACTTTTGTCTTTTATTCCAGCCACTGCATTTCTAAGTGTATAACTGGAAAGCACCGCAATCTGCACTGCTGCAGGCCAAAGGTGTTTGAAGATGACATCTAGCCCTCAGCAAAGGAAAGATTTCCCAATACAGATTAGAGGTGGGAGGAGAAAACCCCCAAACTCGAGCTCTCCAATGATATCAGGATGTCTTTTAAACTAAATGCATTTCAAACTGCTATAATTATTATCACATCATGTACAAATAAATGGGAGAATAATTCTTAACATATTTTGAACTTGCTGCCACGAAGGCTTGAGGTCATTGTCCTTTAGTAGAATAAAAGTTATTTGTTTTCAAATTCAATGGGCTATGTACTAATTTTCATATTCAAAGAATTCTTATAAACCTCAGTTTACAAACGCCTGGAATATTTCTTAATAACAGCAGCAGCTTGATCTGACGTAGCAAAAAATGAAGTAGGTAAGATCTTATTTATATCAGCAGTGACATATTAAAATAAATCTAAGAACATTAGAAGAATCATCCTTCTTTCAGGTAGCATTTCGAGTTATTCCAGATCTTCTTCCCTGTCAACTGACAGACAAACATGCTACTTAAGATTTAGTTGTTGCCTACCTTCCTCCTTTGAGACACGCTGAGGGCAGCAAAGTCATTAAACAAGGATGAATTTGGTGAAGTCAGTGGATCTATAAAAAGAATGTAAAATCAGCATGTTATATATATATATATGTATACACACACACACATATAGCTATTATTTAAAGAAATTTTATACTTTTTACCTTATTTCTGTATAGATAAAAATAGTTGTGACAAAGTTAATTGAAATGCTGCTCCTTAGCAGAATTCAGTAAGTTAAATTGCTGTTGACACTATTTAAAGTCCACCTAACATTTCAAAGCCTTCATCTGATCAGAAAACCTGCTGTAAGTGCTACTTACATGTGCATGTCATTTTTAATCCTGTAGATAATATAACACAGTGTTTCTAATTCAGCAGAAGCTCCTCCAAATAGGGTTGACAAGCACTGGAACAGGCTGCCCAGGGAAGTTACAGGAGTCATCATCCCCAGAGGTATTGTGTAGATGTAGCACTGAGGGACAGCGTAGCTCTATTGTGTAGATGTAGCACTAAGTGGTGGATTTGGCAGTGCTGAGATAACAGCTGGATCTATCTTAGGTCTTTTCCAACCTAAAGGATCCTATGATTCTATGATCTTCAGTTACCTGAAATTTGCAACCTTCTGCATAGTAGTCTTAAAAGGAGTGATGTGGATTTTGCTTGTCTTGTCACTATTCTGCAGAAATTTAAATCAGAACCAATGGTAGCAAAAGTCTACATTCTTTTAGTAACTTTTTATTGCTTTTCTTTGTCCCTGTGCATCCTTTCCAGAGCTGAAGTACCAAAAACTGTGTAACAATAATACATGCAACTTAAAACTCCAAACTGCATGGACAGAGCTGCCAAATTAGCAGACAACTGCCAGTTGTAAACATTGGTGTTTTCATGAAACACTTTCTTCACCCATAATAAATACTCCATAAAAGGGTAATTCTACAAGTGAAGCACTGCTTGGCAGGGCCAGGGAGGAGGTGGGGAAAGGATCTGAGAGACATCAGAACTTAAAATGGTTTCCAAAAGTCAGTCTGTTTTCTCTCCTTCACATGCATCACCATCACTACTTGGCCTGACACAATTAAACTAACTGCATTTAAAACTGGAGACCTCCAATGCCTTGAATAGCTAATTGTCCAGTTGGACAAAAGAAGTAGAGTTAATCTCAAAGGCTCCTGGAAAGAAACTAGGAAGAATAAAAAGAAAACTCCCACAAATTTTGACTTTCAAGCAAGTTCATTTTACAGTAGTTACTAGCATGCTTAAAAAATTATAAATCTAGTAAGTAGACTAGCTGCAGGGTCGGACATGCAAATGAAGTTCTAGAACATAATTTACACAGCAATTTTCAAAGAAGAACTTTATTTTAAATGTATGCCCTTGCCATAAGGGAGCAGTACCCTCTTCTTTGGAACTTAATTTGACAGCTACAGATGAAATAATCTGCAGTGATTCTGAAGAGGACATTATAAAGCCCAATATATCCTGCACAATAACTTAGTGAGTATGTAGGCTTGGACTATTGAGACATTTTGTTCAGTTGAAAACCATGTTCCCTATAGCAGGGAAAAAAATATAAGATGTAAAGTACTGCTTGCAGTAGTTGATTTTTACCAGCTATTGTGTGACACATTTCACAAAATCCATACACCCTAAATTTAAGGGAAAACACCCTTACATTAATTCTACACAACAATTTACTCAAGAAGCACAATGAAAGGGATTCTATGGTGAAGCAACATAAACACTTAAGCTATCAGTGCTTTACAATGGATATCCAAACTAGCATTTCACTTCAAAGTGACAGGACTGATAATGATTTTTTTTTAGTAACCCCCCCCCCCAACCAAAGAGAAGGATGAAAATTTATGAGTTCAGTACCACTTCAATTTTGTATTAAGAGTAATCATACATTATACTTTTGTTAAAAAAAAAAGTTCTACTGCATCTCAAATCAAACCAGAGGACAAATAAAATCTCCTTAAGTGTCAGTTTTGCAAAAGTGAATCTCTTAAATTTCCAAACGTACTTCTACATGTATTACTTTTGAAGTACTTACCATGGCCTGCATACTGCTTGGCACTGTCATTGAGAAGGCTAGGGGAGCTGCTGCTATTTGTCATCCTCTGCAAAAATAAAAGACAAAAGTGTACATGTAAAATATAACTATAAAAGATCAAGCGAGGGCACTGGGTATGACATTTAGAAAGTTTTAAGAACAGACTATGAAACCTGTGTATTATTCACCATTTAGTAGGTACTCTAAGTATATCAAAACAAAACACTATCTTCTTTAATTTCTTCTAAATTAGGAGGGTCTACCAAACCTATGGTTCTCTTCCTGCATGTTGTCAGAACATTAGGTAAGCCAATTACTTATCTCCTTTAAACATTCTTTCACACTGCACTCCTGAAATAACTCCTCCCTTTAAGATACGGTATCATCACAACATGAAACTTCCCCAACAAAAAATATTCAAATTAATTATTTGATAGATTCTTTTTAAAAATAAAAATGAATGCTGAAACCTTTCAGCAAAATCATGCAATTCTTTCAAGACAGCAGGACATCTGAAACCCTCTCAACATTCCTCCTAGGCTCCACCTGCTTCTCCTACATTCCTCTAGAGATATTACCTAGCAATAAACTAGACGAAGTGAAGCAGTGCTGCTCTAAGAGCTACTGCTGCTTTGACAGTGAAGTTTAAAAGTGTCTTCTTACTCCTGCTTATTATTGTCTTTGACCAGTTTTCCAACAGGAAGCACAAGTATGAGAAGGAAAGGGAGGCAAGGTCAGGAAGTGTTCTTCATCACTAAGAGAGACAACAAGTAATTTGTTAAAATACTCCCTTGCAAGCTTTTGGCCCACATCAACCCAGAATCTCCCAGCCAATTTCCAGGCACTATTCAGCAGTGAAAAGGTTTGAGAACCCTTCACAAATAGACAGTCTGCACTCAGACTCTGCTTTCGTGGGTGAGCATACACCAGCACAAACAGGCCATTTTGTGCCAGCTGGCCCTAAGCATCAAGGAAAGTTTCTACGCAAGTTCAATTTAGTAGTCTAGACACAGACTGACTCAAAACTGGTCACCAGAGTTGTTCTCTATGCTTACTTCTTTCCATGATCAGTCTCGATGTTGGTGGCAAAGGGCAAGAACTGCATTACTTCAATGCCATTTCATCTAATTGTTGACCAGAAAGATCAATATTCTGGAGTAATTTTGGCAAGAGAACAAACAGAAGCAGGACTGTAAACCTATGGCAATTGAAGTGTCTCAACATTTGCAGTTTTCATAGCACCACTAACTTCATCAGAAGCTGCAACTTTTAACACTCATATCTAAAAAACCCAAATAGATTGTGCAGAGTAGCTTTTACATGGAATGTTTACACATGTAAATACCATGCAACCCTTCAGCTTCTTCAAGACTTGAAGGAAGGTGTCTGCTATGTGCTCTTTCCTTATTTTGATATCACCTGTCTCATGCTCCTAAATATACTGAACTTCTTTCTTACACAGTGTAAATCTCACTAAAAGCTTAAGTGATAAACACATACTTTAAACAAAAAGCATGCCTCTAGTGAAACAAAGTTTACTTATTTTTACAAAAGATGGTAACAATCTGAGAGACTCACTAAATTAACAATTTGGACAAAAGTCCAAATTCAGGGAAACTCAACCTACTGTTCATCGTCATCAAAATAAAAATACATCAAAATCATTTCTGGATTACAGTAACTCAGCTAATCATATGCCATATTCCCTTCCTAAGCAATGGAAAGAATTTAAATAGTTTTTCACAAATACTTGAAAAGCATATCTATTATGCATCTTCTTTTTGTCATTTGATACATCCACACTGATCCTCACAGAACAAAGGGGTTTAGGAAGAAATTGCCTAAAGGGAACCTTTCAGATTTGCACAAAATTTGTCCACGTTCAGATAAAGAGTATTAATGTCTATTTATAATACCGGATTTATTAATAATTTTAATGCAAAAGGTAATGGTCTGTCAAAACAGGAATAAATATGATATTGAGAACTCATATCAAAAGGTGGTCAAGGACATGGCTTAAACTTAAAACCAAGCACTTCTTTGCCATCAGTATACTACATCCTTGAGTACAGGAGTTAAACATTCAACCAACAGACTTCTAATGTGAATAGTGATGTGACTGTGATGACAAAAACCAGCGTTGACATGATGATCACTGAAACCGCACAGTGTGCACAAGAGACTGCAAGAGCACAGTGTTCTGGATTGTGAAAGCACAGTGCAAACAAAATTTAGGAACATCAACTGTGCTCTTACAAAGTCAAGTCTTGTTCAAGGTGCAAATGTTTTCTACGCGAATCAGGATTCCGAAAAACCAAAGCATGTCTCGCCAATCTTGGGCAGCTCTTGCCTTAACAACTGCTTGTACCTGGAATGAGGTTAAAAGACCTCCACCATATTCATGAGTTTTTTTGTTTTGCTCACTTTTATTACACATGCACAAGCTTCTTACCTTAACATTATTCACAGAAGACCTGCAAGTAATCAGTAAGGGATTTTTAAACTGTTTTAATATTTTCACTGCACCCAAAAGCATTTAGCCATAATGTGTCTGATTTCCTAACAAGTGAGGCTGAAAAGGTCTTGAAAGAAAAATTAAAAGAACACACAAGTACTATTGGTTATTTTTGTTTTCTGGAATGCAGCTTTGATTTTAAATAACACTTCTCAGTCTCTTCAAATAGCATTGAACTATTTTTCATATAAACTCAATCTCAAGAAGAATACAATCACAAGCACCTCAGGCCCAAAGGATGAAAGCTCCACTAAGGTAAGAGCAACCATTAACAGTGGAAGAAAATTAAATATTACACCTGCCAGGGAAGGCAAGTGCACCCATATGAGAGCTTCAGACTTTAAGATACCAAGACTTTAATCATATGGAAGTTAATACAGAAAGACAACTTTGTCATAACCAACTACCACACCAATGTTGCTCAGTTACAATAAGCTCCTTTCCTTTGGTTGCCTATTGCTATGATTTATTGAGGTTCTTTAAACACTAGTCAAAATTCAACTGGGCTGGCTGGAATACATCCTGCCCCTCTCCCTTAAAAGAAATTAGAAAGTTTTTTCTATTTCAGCCTTTCTTCACGTGAGAGATGTTCCAGTACCTGCATCATCTTTGTGGCCTTTCACTGGACTCTCTTCAGTATATCCGGGTCTCTCATGTATTGAGAGGCCCAGCACTCCAGGTGTGACTTCATCACTGATGAACACAAGGGAAGGATCACCTCTCAAACCATTAGCAGTGTTTTACCTCATGCACTCCAGAACACCATTCACCTTCTTCTTAGTACTTCCTTGGTGCAGTATATGAGGAAGAAGTGTTACAAGAAACATTCCCACCTTCTAAAGGTATACACCACCTTGCCTCCACCTTTCAGTAGTCAGTAGTAAAAACTCAAAATTATAGTTGCACTTAAGACAAGTTTGCTTTACTTTTATTTCCCTCCACTAAAGTACATATTACAAAATTCTCATCAAGATAGAGAATGAATAAAACTTTGATGCAGACAAATTTAATTTTACATAGCTTAGAAGACTTAAGTGAATGCTTTTGCTTTTTTCTCCACCATTTCTTTTCCCCAAAATATATAAGAGATAATATTTGTTTCTTTTTTCTCCATATTCCCTGCCCTAACTCTGAGAAAATAAACATTTTCCTCATGGTCATTCCTGTGCTAAGCTCTGCCATCTCAAAATCTTTTGTTGCATGTCACAATCTATTCTCTTCATCTTAATACTGTTTTACTGGAACTTTATTTCAGAAATTTTTTTATAATTTTTAAAATAATGTTAATTGGACTATAAAAGAAGTTATCCTATGAAAGAATGAGATTGTCATAACCAAACCAATCATTTAGTTGTCAGATTCTGTGACCTACAAAGGATGATACCTGTTGTTTTCCTTTCTAAACAACACGTAACTTGTCTTCCACAGTTAGCATATTTGGCACCATCTACACAGCATGTCCCACTCAACTGTTTGAACCAAAGCAACTGGATTTCTTCAGAAGGCATTATGAAAACAACTGCATAATTTCATATTTAAAATAAAACGCCTGTAGTTCCACTAAGTCCTCAACAGAAAAAAATTGAAGACATTTACAAGCTTCTGTGCTATAAGGAGAGTTTTATTACTTGACTCTTGGCAGATGCAGCAATGGCAACAAAGGTCTTTGTGTTTATTCAGCTGCAAGGCTTTGAAGTGAGCATGGTCTCTACTTCTCAGGCTATTCGAGAATGTTTAGTACACCAACATTAGCATGGCAAAAGCAAGCAAGACCAATTCTTCTCCATTGCTTGGCCTTGCCAACTTCAATACTGAAGTCTGTTACCCCCTTTTTTATTTTGATTAGGGTGATTAATTGAAAACTTGTGATTTTTCATTTCTGCATAACCTGCGGTCGACTGGAAGCCATGTAGTTATAAAACTCATCCCATCAAAATAAAGAAAACCAGACTTCTGTGAAGCAACACAGGAAGGCACCTTCTACTGTTTTATGCTCTTACAACCAAATTGCTCAATTCTAATACATTAAAAATTCTGACATTAAAATACTTCTCTGCCTCATCCTGCTATAATACTCTTTTAACAGCCCAACATAACACTACTAAAGCTCCTTTCTGCACCACCTGCATCTCTGATCAAGCCACAAGTTAGTCCAAGGCAGCACTAATGCCAGAGGAACACAGACACCACCCAGCCAAGTAGCACAAGGAGAGCGACTGAGCAAACAGCCAAGCATTAGAAGCATCCCAGCCAGCCAGCTCTTGTCTCTTCACTGCTGGGAATGCCAAAAGCAATGAGCTGCTTCTTGAACCACACCTCTGACTGTCTCTTGGCAGCTGCTGCTATGCCAAAAAAAGAGAACAGCTTCAAGGACAGCATGCAGCTATGGGCCATGTGTTGTGCAGGCCTGTTCTGTCATTAGAGAAGGGGAAAACAGAAAATACGTGCTTTGATAAGCTGGAAGACAATACTGTTAATACAGTACATGAAAGCATATGCAGATACAGGGAAGAAAAGATATGTGAAACAACACTATCTCAGAAAACCACAAACCAATGAGGACAGAAGACTATTCATCAATAGGAAACTAAGTTAGTAACAACAGAAGAAGACAATGGGGGGCAATGAAAGGTTGGCTAACAGCAAAGGCCTTCATAGTAGGAGAAGTAGAAGGATGGGGCCAAGAGATATTTTTAAGAAAGGAAGAATTAGACCACGGCCACTTCGAAAAATTCTGCCTCTTCCTAATTGTACCACAGATTTTTGCTCTATTTTCCCCACTGCAAAACAATCATTGCCATTAATTGCATTTTCACCACTAATTTAAGCCCCATGGTATGTTCTAGATCTCATAAAATATTCTTCAACAAATATGAATGCAATCTCAAATATCCATTCTACAGAAATGTTGATCACTATTCATCTGTTATTCATGATCAAAGCAGCACATTCACTCCCAATTCATCATGATACAATCCACTTTTACTTTTCTTCCTTTTTGTGTTTATTTAACACTATCAGTTTTAGAGATTAGGTACTGCATACAAAAATGTGATAACTGCTAAATTTAGATATAGCTTTGCTTGATGCAGTTTGACTCCATCACCTATGCATTATAACAACCCCAATATATACAATCACACACTCTTTTCAACAAACCTTTATTTTATGTGCTGCACATGACAATTACATTCAGGAGATTAAATAGGAATACTCAAGACAACTCATCATTTGAATCCCTGATGATTATGTTGAAAGGTGAATAAAAACAAGGAGTGCAGAAAAATTATCTCATGGTAACAGAAAATGAGCATTAGCCAGAAGAGACTGACTTTATTACTATCTTTGCTAGACTGAGGTCAGTTAAGCACTTGAACCAAGCTTCTACTGGTGGTCATTAATTCCATTCCCCACCTTCCAGCTGTAAAGATTAGTTTCAAAAACTCTGGAGTCTCTAGTTTGCCAGCACTGTTGGGGCATTGCTTGTACAACTGCTATCCTTTTTCTTCCCGTGCATCTATAAAATGCAAACTATTTTATTCCTTGATGTGGAAAGTGTCCCACAAAATTTAATAGAATAATTGTAACCTGCACAGTGAAGTGCACTGCCAACTAAAAGTCGTCACAAGAAGTATGTGAACACCATGCAGGAATAAGGTACAGAACTGTAAGATGAACACTTAAATCGAATATCAAATGAATACTCATTACACACAGATGCATCACACATCTTCAGTACTGAACAAATTCCACTAATAATATTCCCACTAGAAAAAATCATACAACATTATGAGAAATATATCTCAATATATAACCTCAAGGCTGCACTGGTAACCTAAATTTACCATTTCTTAACATCTAACTGCATCTTACTAGTGTTTTTCTATCAATGTGTTTATTCACATGTCAGCGCAATTTCCCAATTTTAAAAAGCAAGCTAAGAAAGTTGCCTCCTATTGCATCACCAAAGCATCTATTTGTGAACTACACAGAGCCACCAGAGATAACAAGGTAACTCACATGGAACTGATGCTTCCATCTGCAAAAACTGAGAATTAATGAGATATTTTACAGAAGATGTCTGATGTTTCATTGATGGCAGAACACTAAATTTTCAGTATCTTTAGTTTGATTCAAGGACCTGGAGAGAAACAGGCACATGGATTTATTCTCTCCACCCTACTTTGACCCACCTTTGCATTATAACAACTTTTCCTTGTTCAATTTCTGTGTATTTCACTTGTACAATTCCAGTCCCCATCCTGCAAGTGTCCCACCAATGCCTCCCCTCTGCTTCAGTCCCTTTGCTCAGCCTTTCCTAGTTCTTTATTCATTTCAGCTGAATTTCTCTAATCCCACAATATAAATTCTCTTTTCCCTTACAGACCCCTCTGCTCCAATTAACCCAGATGCAGCTGTCTTTCATTAAATATAGATCCATTTCCATGCTGCTTCAGTCTGAAGTGGAAGAAAAGAGGCAAATGAAGCAGATCAGCATTCCTGCTCAGAGTTCAGGCAAGGCTTAGATTAGGCCAGAGCTATAACTGCAAAAATGTACTCAAGCTGGAACATGCTAACGCAGATTACATCTTTGGAAAATTATCTAACATCTAGGAAGTCTCCAGTGGGCCTATATAAACCAGTTTTGCAAAGGTTTAATCAAGTGACAAAATCTGGGCAGATTTTCAGAGAGAGCAAGCAAATCCTTTCTTTGGAGAGGATTTGGACACAATAACCAATCTATCAGATTTAAAGTCTCTGTTCCAAATCATAAAGATATAGTATTATTTAAAGTGAAATCCACTAAAATTTGTCCCTTGTCTTGTTCTCCAAAGGGCTGAATGACATGGAAAATCTCATTCCAAGTGACTACACTTTGTTGGTATGGATTTAACTTAGTAGCTGACACAGAATCAAAACAGACAGCATTACCAGCTTTACCTATGCAAACAAGAACTTAAATTATATGATTCAAAGGAAAAAAAATGATACAGGAATGCTTTTTAAACTGTAGTTTAATGCCTGTAAGCACTTTCTCAACACTAATGAAACCCTTCTTCAGAAGTAATTTTCCTTAGCCTCGAATGGGCAAGAGGGACATCGATTTCTCCTCAAAGAGAAACAACAATGCCTTAACTTTAATCTCATAGGCAATAGTATTTAAAAATCCTATGAGCATTCATGTTAGATCCATGCCATATTGCCTTTCTAGAAGAAAGAGTTAAAATTAAAACTTTGTGTTTCTGTAGAATACACTTTAAGGACACAAAACAATGACTTTGTGCTAAAAATGTAAAACTTTATGACCTCAGTGATACAAAACATTTTTAACTGCCAGATTCAATAGTACACATTGGGATCAGAGGTTAAAATTTTTCTTTTTAAATCACACATCACTGTCATTAAAACATTTCCATACTTTGGCAATTCTGTTGAATATGAAAGCCTTCTTGAAATAAATAAGCCTTCTTGAAAACATGCAGTAAAAAAAAAAACGCCACAGTCAAACAAAAGAAAAAAGGGAACACACCTAATTAATTCCCACCTTTTGCTGAGTTATTTTTCAATCCAAAATACAGCCACAACTGAGATCAAAGTAAGCTCATAAGGAGAGTTTCCTCGATATAAAAGAAGAGAGTTGTTGTCAGGACTCAGTGTGAACTATTTGACTTGTGCTCTCTTTTGTTTACCAGAAGCTGGTTTGTTAAATACAGGACAGATCATCTTTTCATGGACAGACCATGCTTCTTTTAAAAAGCATAACACTTTGAGGGACTTGTTACAGTACTTCGTGTGTTAATTCCACAGATACTCATTTAAGTTTTAAATACAGCCTTTTGTTGTAAATTTTGCATAATACTACCTACACAATAAATTCTACTTCAAGGGAGTTCTTATGCCAACATCTACAGAACACAATAAATACAGGTAAACATCTCAGAAGATTTAAATGTGAATTCAACATAACATCACCTGAATCTGAGTTTACAAATTCTGAAATTTTTGCCTCGTAATTTCAGATTTAACAGTTCACATTTTGCTTCAGTAACTTTTGATCTTAGATACGTTTCAAAACCTAATTTGTATATATTTAATAAAAAGCTATCAAAAGCTATGAGCCTGAAAAGAAATCTAGGAACACAGAGTTCCTAGATTTGTATGCAGCAAAGCCTGACACAACAGCTCAGGTAAGTGCTGATAGAGACTATCTTTAAGGCAATGATACTGTTTCATTTCCATTTGCAAGATTAAAGTGAGCATATACTCTGTATAAGATGACATTCCAGAAGGCTCCATTGGTCCTGACTCTTGAACAGTTTTCCCTTTTTGGTGTAGCACCAGCCAGAACTAATGAAACACAATACAAATCACTGCTATTACCTGCATCATGGGATACTTCGTTTCAGCAGGACTTCCAAATCCATTAACGCCAATAAAGCTGGTGCTAAAGTAGGAATCTGTTAGATTAGCATCAGCTAACCCACCGCCATCTATTCCAGGAACTGGAAGGAAAAGAAACAGAAAAATGTTTCAGAAAAAAATTAGTTTACCATAGGCTTAAGTGCTAATATCTCTTACATATTTTTTTGGCAGAGAGTAGAAAAGGAAAAGGTTGGTACTACCATCTTCTCAGCAAAACAACTAGAAACATATTAGTGCACAGCATGAAAAAGAAAGTTTATGAAAGAGGTTGCTAAATGAGAGCATTTGTAGCATGAAGTTACAGTACAAATGCAGAAAGAGATGATGAGGAGTCTGAACTTTAGAAACAAGAATAGCAAGGCAAATAATAATAAAAAAAAAGAAAATAAATGAACTAAAAAAAAACTAGAAGGCAAGCTCATTTTATGAAAACCTATATTATTGCATACCCTTCTTGGAAACATATTTGTTCGGGAGAGTTTGCAACTGGATGTACTGGTTCTTTTAAAGGGTAACATATAGAAAATGTACATTTCAAAATATCTCAAGTCCTTTCACAGAAACCACAAACATTTTAAATGCTTCCTTAAAAGCATATGACAATGTTCATTATTTCATACTTCATAAAGTGGCAACATTCTCATAAAATGTAGCCAAAAAAAATCAGACTGAAAGCCAGTATGAAGGATTTAAGAAGAAATTCATCCCATCTAGAAACAAGGGCATGACATACAAGTACAGAACTTTTATGGTATTGAATTAATTTTTTTTTGTTAAACTACAAAGAACAAGAAGCAGTCATAATTAACACAAAAGACTCAAGCAGGTATTACTTCGATAGAAAAAAAAAAGAAGAAAGTATTTGCAATGGTATACAAACTGCAGTTCAAATCAACCTTCCATAAAAACACCCACATGGAATTGTAAAGACACTTATCACAATGGCCAGGCCACTGCAAGCCAACAGGCATGAGTAATGGGTAGCTCCAAGGTAGGAAGGCACACATCCAACACAGAAGAACATCCTGTACCAAACTATCCAACTTGAACTTCTGGGAGGATTTGTAGCCGGAAGGTGACACCCGGAAACAACTTCCTGATCCTAACCCTCGAAGGAAATAAAATGCAACTTTGTGGCACAGCTAAAGGAATGCATATTATAAACCCTCAAGTTTCATCAGAACAGGAATTTTCCCTCCAAAAGAGCCCACATGACCTGCTGAGCTATTTCCATGCAGTAGGCAGAGGAAACAGCAAAAGAAGTACAGTCCTACATAATCACAGGAAGGGCTGGAAGAGAGAATGACCAGTAGCACACACACCACAGACGGAAACACTGCCCAGCTGCACTCCCCAGGGCTGGAGCTCTATGAACCAGCCAACTGGGGTAACACCAACAGCACGTCAAATGAAGAGCTGTATGTGAGAGACCAAACAAACTGAGATAAATAGCTCAGTGGCAATACACACCAGTTTTGCAATGGAAAAAGATTCTTAAAGTACTGCTGCCTAATCTAGAATATTATTTGTACACTTTGTAGGTTTGAAGGAAACACCTAAGAAACTTTAAAGATGCTAATTACCAAAAAATTGCAACTTCTTTCTTAAAAAGTCTTAAAAGTTAGCTAAGATAATAGGAAAATAAAACTCCCTCCACTATCCATGCCCTAGATTCTCCTTCATAATTTTAAATAAGTAGCCACATAGAAGCTTCAGAAGTCTTCTTGCTACAGCCCTAAAAAAAGACAAAACTTTTGGGATTTGTCTTTTAAACTTCTATTCCTCCTTTGCCTCCATTTGGGAAATTCACATTCAGAAGTTTATGAAAATTATTTTATGGTTCAACTACTGTACCAGGGAAAATATTAATGTCTGCAGTAATGCCAAATACTGTCTCATCCTATCCACTACGGTCACTCCCTAACCTACACTGGGAAGGTTAGTATCTTAACACAATCATTTTCTGGCATCGTGAAAATACTAGGACTCGTTCATAGAAGCAAATAAAAAGATAGTAAATTCATGTTTAATTGTAAGTAGTTTCAGTCTAGTTTGCCCATAAATTTTTCAGAGTTCACTGTGGTTTTTAATTATCGTAAAAAAGCATTTCCAATATAGCTTTCTCTGCCTGCATTTCAGCCATTATCAAAAAACTCTCAGTTTTTATGCTATATCTTGACTGTAAAAGATGCTACAACTTGACTGACCAAGCATTTCCAGAAACAACTGTCATTTCAAGGTACAGTACATAATTTCAACAGTGTATCTCTTATTTCATCTCATACTTTCACCAGAAACTCCAGATTCTATCCAATTTTTAACCAACTGGCAAGCTACTTCCTCAGATGACACCATCAGCTTTACCAATCCTTCAGGCTCTGTTGAAGAACTAAGAAAGACTATTCTTTCTGCTTCTTTCACTGCTCCTCACTATGCTAGAGTCAACATGAGAATCCATGGACCTTCATTTCTCCATTAGACACATAAAGCTAACGCACAAAACCTTGCAAACTGGAAAGAGGCAAATGAGAATCTGGAAGTTTTGCCACACGGAGCAGTAAGGCACGTGAAGAGCCCTCTAGGTGCAAAGAAATCCCAGAGCTGACCTCCAGTAACTTGAGACCACTGGTACAGCTCAGTCACCCATTATTCAAACAAAGCACTGGAGTCAGTGCAGGTAACCTTGCTGGGAGACAACTACAGCACCAGGTGCTCTGCTCCCACTCTGGATGAAGTTTCCTAAGTGCCAGGCAGCTCAAGCTGCAAGCAGGAGCAGGCTTTGGGCAGCAACCCCAGAGCTGAGCAAGGCTGAAGATGCTGCTGGGAACGACAAAGCAGATCTTTGACACTGCTGCCTTTCTACCGCTGGTACTAGTTACGCAAGCTTTTTCCAAGCCACTTAAAGCTGCTCAAACCTACAATTTAGGCTTTCTGTTGGCACACCGATATCTAACTGGGCACTCCAGACAGCAAAAGCTACTCCAGAACATTTTCTATATCTAGCAGCAGGAAGGGCATCTCTGTACTTAAGTGCAATGGTATGGCCATTCCAATCAGCCTCCTTGAGCCGTTACTACAAATTGCTGTACTCCAGTACTTCACATTGCTCAATTCTACTGGTGGAACAGCAATTTCAAGATGGCTTTCAACTATGACGATTTTCATTGTCCTCTTCCAAGCAGTTCAGAAACATGCAGCTAGCAGAGGGACTAAGACCACAAGAAAGCATATTCCACAGGAACAATCAAAAAAAACCATCAAAAGTACACTCACTGGAGCAGAGGACAGTTTTCTTGGCAGTAGCTCATATTTAGAAGAGAATGCTGTAGAAGTGCAAGCATACCTACTGCCTTCAAAAGAAAACTCAACACTAGCTTCCTTAAACTGACTTCCCAATAGTAATTAGCAAGAAAATTAAGAGTGCAGAAAAAACGAAAAAAATTCTTGCATTGCCTATAGAACAAAAAGTGTGTTCACTACATCCTCCATTTGCATTCAAAGGGACATTCAGCTTTTACACTGTTCAAAGCCCAGCAAATACCTAAACAGCCAAGGTACTTTTACTGTATTTAGCACCTGGCCTTCTCTATGAGAAGTAGAAGACTTTATCCTCCTTCTGTCAAACATTTGGCAAATCAGAAATTCTCACTTGCTTCTGCAAAGCCACAGTAGTTCAGAGCATGAATAGAAGTAAAATTATTTATCACAAGCAATCCATAAAAGGTCTACAGAAGTGGGCACACTTTACCACATGAGCAGTGTGGTATTAAAAAGAATGGAAGCCTAAGCTGGAAGAAGAAGATCTTAGTCCTTATAAAGTTTTTATTTTCATGTGTTTACTAATTCACATTCAATTTACGTATCCAAATCTTTCCTATATAACAACTGCAAGCAACTTCCCAATATTTCACACACCATCCTATTAGAATAAAAAATAAAAAAAGCATTGATTATAACCTTAGGTAAGTTTAGACAATTTTAGGTAAATCCCAAATTGGCTTTTCTTTTTAAAAAGGGATAAGCCTGTGTGTTGTGTAACAGTACTATCCATGCACTAAAGCTGTATATATTTTCAACAGGCTCTTATTGGAGAGAAGCAACAACTTTATTATAAAAGCAGAAAGGTTGACTAGGCAAGTCAGAGAAAAGATGGAAGTATGAGGGAAAAACTAAAAATCCAGTGGGGGAAAAAAGCCCACGTTTTGTAAGCACATGTGAAAACAAGAACAAATTTCTAAATTCCATCAATATTAAAGACAGAAGTAACGTCCTGGCAAATCTGGAAAGAAACTAAATAGAACATCTTGAGAAATTCAGAAGAGGTTTTCCATTCTTTATACACACATTATCTAATAAATTTCTTGCTTGGTGAGCAACACTGCAGCTTAATGTGACAACTGCAATTAAAAATAAATATCTTCTTACATAATTCCTCTCCCACAGAATTTCAGCAGAGAGTAGGCTTCCCATCAGATGTAGCCACCAAAGAGGAAAAAAAAAAAGCATAGTTACTTTTGCCTTCCTTATTACAAAGACATTTTTTCAGAAACAAAGTATCTCATCACAGCTTAAGTGCTTGAGTAGTACTATGATGAATTCATCATATGCCTTTCAACAGAACTGGTGGGTTTCAGTTAGTTTTAGTCTAATGCTCGTCTTGTCTAATACCAGCACTATCTGAATATTAATACTATCTGAAAAGATTGCATTTCTGATATTTTCATTCTATCATTTCACTAAAGAGTAAACAAATATTGCATTATCCTAGACTGCTTCTTTTATGAACCTAGTTATCAGCACTTATCATCTCAGACACTCTTCTTAATATCAAAAAGGATCCTTTCTAGTAATGTGATATATTGCCCCCAAAATGAATGAGCTAAAGTAAGGCCACAACAGATTCAGCTGACACTTTTCAAAACAACAATTTAAAGACTTCTGGAAAGGTAACAGAACATGGATTGAAATAGTTCATTTTGCTATTATCACTGCTTAAAAAAAACCTGTACAATTATTTTTATGTTGGGTAAAAAGTTCAAATATAATGTTGATTTAAACCCTCAGCACTGCAACAGTGCACTTTTCACAGCTTGGTAAACTGAATCATAGGTTCATTGTATACATGTGCATCCAAGGGACAAGGTGTTATCTCAGCTAGATATGAAGCAGTAAAAACTACAGTGCCATATCTCCAGTGGAATTTTACAGAGACAGCTATCCTAATATTGAGACAAAACCAATAAAACTTGTATACAAAGCCTATCTATGGTAAGTCATTTAAGATTTGTGTCCTTTTAGTCTCCTAGAGGCACCAAAATGCCAGAGAAGCTTATGCTTGTCTTCCTTTGCTTTGTACTGACATGTACATTTACTTGCATCAGGAAATAATCATGTGCTGGTGGTGCTAACCTCACTTGTACACCTTTAACAGTTCATAAGCACTACACACTAGTACATATACTCAGTGTTTCTTTACAGTGCCACTACGGTTAGAACTTGTTAGGGAAATGGGACTCTCTGATGTTTTTTATGCCTCTGTCATTTAATGCAATGTTTTTGAAGCACAGACTAAGAATCGCTGAAATAGAGGCAGCAGACAAAGAAAGTGAACCACACTCCCAGCTATGAGAGGCAAAAGTAAAAGCACACACCTGGGTTCAGATGCTGCAACAGAGAGTGCAGTTGGAGGACAGACAGCATGAACAAACCGAGTTGGCTGAAAGGCAGGCAGGAAGCAAAACAGTTTGAGAAATGCTGCCGTATTTACAAACACTCCTACTAGGCAATGAGATATTCATGGGCAAGTAAAGGAAAACAGCTATCTTTACCATAATATTAAAAGACTGGACTGTCTCCTTTTTTATTTATCTCACATATCATAGAAGCATCTGACAAAGACTAAAAAATAAAGATAGGTGCCATCCTTTTGCTCCGTAAAAGTTTCAGTACAGAGTCTAGAGCAGCTGGACTCCTCCTCATGGACCAAGTCCAAAAGCACAGTGATAATACAAATTAAAGTTGATACTTTCTCAAAAGAGTCACCAGAACTACTCTTATCAGAAACAGCAATGTAAAGTAATGTAATTACTTAATATCATAGCTTTCAGAACTAACCCTCTCCAAGAGCTTTCACAATTCCTAAAACATTGTATCAAACTATTCAACAAACTGCATCAAATTTTTCAAACACTTAAGCTTTTGGTTTTATAGCCTACCCCTAACAAAATCAAATCTTTTTTAATAAACATAGTTGAATGAAGTGTGTGCAGATAACCTGAACAGAATATTAGGACACTTTTCACAGCAGCTGGGGAGAATGCATAAAAGGTCTTCCTGCCAGCTGCCTCAGCATTAGACCAACTGAAATTAAGGGACTCTACCCACAGATTACAGGAATCACATATTGCATGACCAACTTGACAACAACCTATGCAACACAGATCTCCCATCTCACTTTTGTGCATCTGTACTTTGTTGCTAAATCTCTATTCTCAAATTTAAAACAGGTCAGGAGTAAAATGGTGCTAGGAAGCAAATTAAAAAAATACACGTAAGTTCTAAGCACAAAATATCTTTGAAGATCAAACAAAACAATCGCATAATTGGAACTTTTTCAACTACTGAAAGACTTGTGGAGCCAATACACGAATGCACACACAAAGGGTGTGATTGATTCCAAGATATGTCCAATACACAGTGATTGACCACACCACTTTTCTGGTGGTATAATGCATTACATCTTCACTAGAAAGCAGTAGATCAGGAAAACATCAGCCACATCAGCTTACTACCTGAGTCCCTCCACTGACCCCCTTTTCATCAACTGCCTCATGGCCACGATTATTTTTCCTGCTTTGGAGGTTCTACAGAAATGCTTCTGCCTGTGCTTATCACCCCACTCTCACTTACCAATTGTCCACTTTTCCCACAGCCATCTAAATTTGCTTCTAGGTGGCTCCTTACACAAGGAACTCTTCCTGAGCTAGTCCCCAAAGTCACTATTTTCTGGACATTCAAAGAATTCCTGAAGGCCCACTCCTACAGTGATACCTAAAAAAACCAGTTATCTAATACCTGCTAAATAGAAAATAAATAAGGATGTTCTGAATCTTGAAAAACAAGCATCAAATTATTAAGACACAGCATATAGAGTTTGCTCACATAATGTAACTATCCACACACGCTCCTTTTCATGTTTGCCTGTGAAGCAGGAAGACAATTACAGGAGTAATAGTGCTTGCTTTACATTCTTCAATACCCAACACAGGGTGAGTTCTACCAGAAACAAGTAGTTACCAGTACTCCTCGGGCATCTGTAATTTTTGTGAAATATCTGGACTTTGAATGATTTCCCATACAATATAAAAACCCCACAAAGTGAATAAACAGATAAAATCAGCTTCAAAGCCAATTAATAGTGTGGGGTTTTAAGTTTCATATGATAAAACTGTCCCTCAAAATTACATAAAACTTGGCAGATTGAGACATTTTTCTTTCTCTCCTTTCTTTTTTCTTAGTTCCCCTCAAAAATTTTCCTCCTCCAGGCCACAGGCCATTCGCTTGAGAGTTGGACTCCATGATCCTTATGGGTCCCTTCCAACTCATAACATTCTGTGATTTCCACATGAAACATGTAAAAGCAACAAGAAAATCCATGTCTAATTTCCTGATTTCTGGAGCTGACATAAGAGACAAAAAGTGATTAAGTGAAATCAGTAATTTTCATTTTCTCTCATGCATCTCTAACTCGTTATTGTTTTTACTCTTCAATTCTCAATTGTCTCTGTCTCCAAAGGTCTCTTCAATGTTCGGAACTGACTTCCCCCTTCTTAAAAATATTCAGAGCAAAACAAGATGAAAATTGTATGATCTGTCTACTCTTGGAAAAAGCATAATGAAAATTAAAGAGGGAAACACCTCTCAAAAACAAACAAACAAGCAACTGAGGTACACAACTAATACAGCATCATCTGCAAAAAGTATAAACGTGTGAAAATAGAATTCTCAATCATATATCTTTACTATAACACCTATTTTCTGCATAGAAGTGAAGAAGAAACAAACCCAGGGAAAAGTGACCAGTATGTGACATACTGTAACTATTTAAAAGTTTGAAATAACTGTTTCTAAATATTTCAACCTGTAAATACTGAAATGCTACCAAAGATAAGAAAAATCCATATTTAGAATAATCCTGATCATTGTTTCACTGCATTAAGAACTGTAATGCAACAGATTACCTTTAGTACCTGTTTTGCTGAATGGTTATCTTCCCATTTTTTCTATATCCACTGCTTCATTTTGTTTAAAAAGGAATGTACTGTGTAACAATTCAAACACCTCTTAAAAAGTAAAAAATATACAAATGGCTAGGTCTTTCCACACCAATCCTAGCATATTTATGGATTTCACAAAACCTCAGCTGTAATGCTCACTAAGCTAACCACTAATCAATCGCACAGACTGGCTACAGCAGGGGCCACTACTGCTCTGACCAGACATACCATGTGGGTGATGAGCTACAAAAACAGACATAATACTTTTATTAGGCCACCCAAACACACCCCAAGTCTTGATGTCTTTTTCCACCTTCTCACAAGCTGGCAGTAAAGTCTATTCAGAGACAGGCTTTCTCAGTAGCCATAAAAAAACATTACCTTGCAGAAACACAGGCCTGTATTTCAATTACAGGGCTCCTAGCAGGGCTTTGCAAAAGGCTTTCTAGTAGACAGCCAGACGAAAACATCTCACAACAAGAGGGTGGGCAAGCCCCAGGCACAGGAAACTTGGGCAACAGCAGCAGCACCTTCACCGTGGCCAGCTCCTTGGTCAGCGGTACCAACCCACCCACCAGCGCTGCTGCTGCCGGCCCTGAGCGTAGCTGGCACTCCTCAGCTCAGCACCTCGGGGTTTTAGACACATTTAGAGGAATCAGAGGCCAGACAAAAGGGTGAGCACTCTGCGTTATGCACTCTACAGCAAAAAGCAGAGGGGAAGTTAGCAAATGTTTAGAGCCACACTTTAGCTTTAGATCTATCAACATCTACTATAAGGTCTACAAACAAAGGAATATTACACCTGTTCAACTAGTTGAAAGCTAACAAATACAATTGAGTTGTCCACGTAACTTTAACTTGCCTGACTTAGGTATATACATGACACATTTTAATACCACAACCACATTTCCCTCCAGAGCCTCCCCCCCAGCAGCACTGAGAAGGGACAGTGCCCTAGGAACAAGCCAGACACGTGCATCAAAGCAGACTGCTGGTCTGCTGCTCACAGAAGTTAGAAAGTGCTAGAGAGAACACAAAGCAGATACAAGAAGAGAAATTTTTCAGGCTGCCATGCCCTCTCCTCATCCTTCCCTGGGCTAATCCTTAAAATCCTATTAATCCACAGAATCATAGAATCAGACAGGTTGGAAAGGACCTCTGAGATCATCAAGTGCAACCCTTGATCCACTACCACCACAGTTGCTAGACCATGGCACTAAGTGCCACGTCCAGCCTCATCTTAAAAACCTCCAGGGACGGAGAATCCACCACTTCCCTGGGCAGCCCATTCCAATGGCTGATTACCCTCTCTGTAAAGAATTTCTTTCTAATATGTAACCTAAACCTCCCCTGGTGAAGCTTAAGGCCATGCCCTCTTGTCCTACTGCTGATTGCCTGGGAGAAGAGACCAACCCCCACCTGCCTACAACCTCCTTTCAGGTAGTTGTAGAGAGTGATGAGGTCTCCCCCGAGCCTTCTCTTCTCCAGGCTAAACAACTCCAGCTCCCTCAGCCTCTCCTCACAGGACTTGTGTTCAAGTCCCTTCACCAGCCTCCTTGCCCTTCTCTGCACCTGCTCCAGCACCTCAACATCTTTCCTGAACTGAGGGGCCCAGAACTGGACACAGTTCATATCTTTTCCCTTAAATATCAAGTACCAGTCATTCCCCCATTTCCCTCCTTCTACAGCCTAGTACAGATTTGGTCCTGCTGCCACTGCTGCTCACTGGGCTGACATGAGGGACACACTTTTCTATTAGAAAAGCACCATGTGTAGATTTTAGCAGCTAGCAAATCTGGAGAAAATGTTCTCTCGGGTTTGTTTTTGTTTTTTTTTCTTTTTCTTTCCCCCTTATTTTGTCACAGAGATTCTACTGAAAAGGATTTTTTTTAATCAAATTTTAGACAGGTAATAGTAACTATGTTTCCTGTTTTGTAGGCAGTCCTTACATATGGAAGGTGAACCATGCAGAAGGTTTGAGCATTCACAACTCTTGTGGAAGGAAAAGGAATGATGCTTTGAACACATGTGCTCCGAATTTCAAACAGTCTGGGGACAGTGGGCAGCACTGTTATCTTCTGAGAGTGGGCAGAGCTCATCAGCATGGTCAGTCCTGCTCCCCAAGAACATAAAAAGCCACACCATCAGGCCAAAGCCACATTTAGCCCACTACCTCATCTCTGACGCTGAACAGCAGTGGATATGTGGACAAAAGCACACGCATGAGGCAAGGATAAAGCAGGATTTCCCAGCAGGCTCTCAGCCATATGTAGAGGAAGATGAGTCTGAATCAGAGATGCATCAAATAATCTCAAGCAGAGTTTTCTTCTAACACTATCTGACCACTTCTGGAATCCTGTCAGTTGTTAGCATTCAGAACATCTACAGCACAGAACAGCTTAACCACACATTGCCTGAGAAACTTCTCCTGGTTAGCTCTGAGGATGTCACCTGCTCATTCCACTTCATACTCTCATGTCAAAATACTTCCGCACTGAAATATTTCTTGTATTTTCACTGTTTACCATTTTCTTGTCACTCAATATTCCTACCCCACATGTTGTGAAAATACGTTGGTATTTGGGGGGGCCTTTGTGATTACCACAGAAAAACCTATAAGTAAATTAATAATCCTGTACTCAAAGCAGGATTAGAGTAACACGCATGTTAGAATGAGGCACTGACCCACTTTTAACAATAAATAGGACTACCCAGTTAATTAGTCAATGAGCATTATCTGCTCTATGCACTGAATGAGGCTGGGGTCCAGTGAAGAAAGAGGAAGAGAAGGTGACATCCACAGCTATGTTAAGACTACCAAATACTTCTGAATTAGGGAAGACAGTCGGTAAGACTGTACAGGCAGGTGATTTTTGGCAATTCCCAATTTCATGTTCTTATCCTCAGAACTTTATTACTTAATACAACTTTATCTATTACTTCCTACATTCATAGAAATAAAACTTTCATTCCATCCACTTGAAAATCATACTGTTAACACCACAGGTCATCAACAAGGTAAGGAACTTAGATATTACCTTGTCAGCACCTATGTATATCAACTCCAGATTTCGAAAAACCATTTTCCTTATTTGTTTCACAAATGCATAGCAAAGCAAGGAAGCTTAGAAGTGAAACTAGGCCCATTCCTTGGCTCTTCAACTTAAATTTCCCTGTCCTTCTTTTCCTTACTTCTTTTACCTAACTAGTCTCCTTCCTTTAAGATCTTCTACCAGTCAAAGCTTTTGCCTCCTACAATTTGCAAATCTACAACAAGTGAGGTGGCCTTCCCAGCAGGCAATCACTGACAACACCATAGTGGGTTTCTCCATTCTTGGTGCCCTCACTCCTCACAATGGGTACAACTGCAGGGAGCTCTATGTAGTTTTAAACCTCTGACACATTCAAGAGAAGCAAGTGTTTCAAATAATTTAACTGCTCAGCAGTATCAACCTCTAAGTACACACAAATTCTGAAGGGTTTTTTCTTAGATTTAGGGCTTGGGCAAATTTTTTTAACTGATTTTTACAAGAACAGCCTTCATATAGCAGCTTTTATCCACAAGCCAAACTATGCACCCTCTCCCCAAGTCTGAAGCCCCTCGTCACTTTCTTTCATACAGGGAAAAAGTGTGCTTCACACCTAACTTTGTCCAAAATAAAAATGAACAAAGATTGCCTTACTGCTACTGAATATCTCCAAGATATTTCTACCTATAAAATAAAAAAATGAATGGCAAGAGGGACATCAGCTTGCACAACTGAAGTACGACAAAAATCTGGAAGGCTTTTAATAGAAAGTCTTAAGCACTTGTATATTACAGGCTCCTCCTGAAAGGGTACACATGACAGTGTTGTGTTAATGTACAATACTGAGAAGCTACCAACTACAGAGATAATACTCAGTGGTACAAGCTCACCACACCTGGCAAAACAGCAGCTGCAGGATCCCAAAAGACTTATCAAGCACTAAAAACCTACATACAGCTGTTCAGCATGGTAGCATCTTAATTTCAGAAAAAATACGGTTGTAACCATTTAGTGTACAAGACATTTAATGTAAATAAATGCCAGGTTTATGACACAAATCAATAATGCAGGCAAGCTTAATATACTCATGTAAAGAGGCACGACTGTTCTGAAGGAACATCTTTTGCTTGCCTGCCAAAGTGCTGCTTTACCTACAAAATGACTGGTTATTAAAATCACTGTACTGCAAACACCATCTAACTATTGGACTGCACATCACGAAGATGCACAAGCAACCAGTAACAGCAGAGCCACTCTGAATGATATACTGGCAATCTGAATTCTCACCATTCGAAAAGGGGCTGAAAAAAAAAAAAACTCGGGAAAAAAAAAATTTAAACAATTTCTGTTCACACTAGTAAATAATGCAGATATCTATCACAGAATCGCTAGGGTTAGAAGGGACCTCTGGAGATCATCTAGTCCGCCCCCCCTGCCAAGGCAGGGCCACCTAGAGCTGGTGACACAGAAACACGTCCAAGTGGGGTTTGAATGTGTCTAGAGAGGGAGACTCCACAACCTCCCTACGTAGCCTGTTCCAGTGCTCTGCCACTCTCAGCGTAAACAGGTTCTTCCTCATGTTGGGGTGAATCGTTATTTATAGAGTACTTTTTTTTTACAATCTTAACGTTATATTTCCGATGGAACATTTTAAACGTCCAAGAGCCAAAACTCAACATATGTTGTTTGGAAGCGCCCATCGGAGGGTACCACTCCGGAAAGCGCTGCCTCTTTTCTCCCAGCTTGACTTTGAGCAGAGAGGTTCTGTGAACCTGTACCAAGCCTAGCGCTGGAGTGACCGACGCACAGCTGCCAAGGTGTCCCTCAAAGCCAGATAGGAGGAGTCCCTTCCCACACACACCTGCCCGCTCCTTCCCATCAGTGCTGCCTGGCACAGCCCCGTCCGCCCGCCCGCCTGGGAGCCCCCGCCGGCCCGGGGCCCCCCGCCTTCACCATGGCTGTTGTTATTTGTTTCCGGCAGCACCGTGGCGTTCCGGGGGATGAGGAACAACACGCCGCCCGCCCTCCCACCGCCCCCATCCCAGCAGCGCCCCCGCCCCATCCCACCCCACCCCCGGGCCGCCCCACCGCACTCACTCGACAGCCGCGGGCCATCCAGCCCCCCGCCGCCGCCGCCTCCGCCGCCTCCTGCCCCCAGCTCGGCTTTCTTAGGCCCCACCACCGCCGCCGCCGGGCCCGAGCTGGCCCCGTGGGGCGGGTATCCCGGCCCGGCGGCGGCGGCGGCGG
>NW_020884872.1:70873275-70878860 GCF_003945725.1 Corapipo altera
CCCCCGCCCCGCCGGCCGCCGGCCCCGCCACGCCGACCCCCGCCCCCGGCGGCGGCGGCGGCGGCCCCACCACCGGCGACGGCGACGAGCAGGGCAGGCCGCTGCTGTTCATGGCAACCGCCCCGCCGCCGGGGTCGGCACCATGGGGAAGGGGGCGGGCAGGGGGAAGGGGCGCGGGGACCGCCGTCACCCCGGGTCCGGCTCCGGAAGGGGGAGGAGGAGGGGGCGACTCCGCGCCTCTTAAAGGGGCCGCGCGGCCCGGGGCGGCGGCGCCTCCTCCTCCTCAGCGGTCCCGGCGCTCCGGGTTGTTTATGCCATTTTCCTCTTCCTGAGCGGCCGCGCCTGCGCCGGCGCGGGGCATCCTGGGTAGCGCCGGCGGCCGGGGCCGGGCAGGCGGAGGGGGAGCCGGTGCGGGCGGGAGGGAGGGAGGAGGAGGGATGGATAGATAGATAGATAGATGGATGGATGGATGGATGGATGGATGGAGAGCGGGAGGCAGGCACGGAGCCACGGGCGGCTGGGCGCGGTGTCCGGTGGGGCGCAGCGAGCCGGGGCCGGCTGAGGGGCGTTAACCGCTCGGCGCGGCGCCCGCCGGGGTCACCGCCCGCACCGGCGGGGGAAGACGGCAGGTGAGCCCCGGAACACGGCCGGACCCTTGCCCCGGGCCCGATCGGCGCTCCAGCTCTCTGCCGGGCTGGCTATCGAGCCTTCTCCCCCTCGCGGGGTCGAGGTCGAAATACCGGCGCTCCGAGCAGGACCTCAAATGGTTCCACCTCTCCCAAAGTGTTGTACCTCTTTCCTGCCGACAAACACACGTCGGCTGTGCCCTTCCTGCTGGCATAAGGGGAACGCAGCCTGAGGGATTCTCCCTCTCCGGGAGACGAGAGGCAGTTTTTAAGAGGATGCTTGAAGTCTTTTCCCCGGAGCGTAGAGAACTTTGTTATGTAGATTTTAAATGACTGGCTTGCAATGCTACACAAGATTTTAATTTTTTCAATTTTTCCTCAGTAAACTTGTTGGCATAGCTTGTGGTGCAATCGCTGAAATAATGAGTATATATATTTGAAAAAAACTAATGTTAAAGTGCACTTGACATTATTTTCATAAGAAAAACATTTACAGTAGAATTAAGCTTTTTGTCTGTTGTAGCCTTCTCCCTTATTAAAAATTAAAAGAAAATCAGAGCCTGCCTGTGAGATGCTTTGTGTGAAAAAGTTTCATGCAGTTTGTGTGAAAAGACATTTATAAAAATAATGAGTGAGCTTGTCTCATTGGAACAAATCAAAGTCTTTCTTCCTTAGTTAAAGTCTTCAAAGAACTTGAGAAGTAAATGTGCCTTAAGCTGAAGTCTCAAGATCAAAAAGTTTGCACAGGAAACTAGAGAATGGACTGTTAAAATCTTGTCCTGACTCCAGTTTCATCCTGGTATACCAAGAAGACAAGGTGAGGATATCATCTCTCATTCCCCAACAATTTTCAGCCTTCTGCTTTTTTTCAACAGTAGGGCAAAGAGCTCACAGCTTCTTCCTTCCTCCAAGCTTGAAAAGCAGGCAAAAGGGTGGAAAGAGTCTGTTGGTTTCTCCATTAAAATCTCCATGTCAGAGCTCAGACAAACCAGAGCAGATTCCACAAGGAAGACAGACATCATAATCGCCCCAGCCATGGAAATTGTTTCAGTCCTAACTTGTCCCTTCTGAGATAACCAAAATGGGTTTGGTACACAGCTCAGAGGTGGTCCTGGCTGATTTAGGTGAGGTGCCCACTTGGTTGTGTATCACTTGTCCCCCTGGCATTAGTGTTACGCCTCTGAGGAGTGAAACCAAGGGCTTCCTCATGCTGTTACAGCTACACACAGGTGCCTTTGGATGATACTTCCCTCAGCTGCTGCAGAGGGGAGAGAGTCTGGGAGTGCACTGTTTTCTCTGCCTTTGTCCTGCTAATTCCTGCCCTGGGAAAATGCCAGCACAAGGCAGATGGAGACTTGAGGGTGCATGGGTTCACAGAGAGGAATGGGAGGTAGAAGATGTGTTGAGGTAATGCCAAGTGTGGGGGGAGAGAGGAACCCTCTATCATCATCTGCTTAAGCCTGGTTATCAGCAGTCTATTTATGACCCCTTATTCCACGTATGATGTCCCCTGGAAGACATCCCTTCTGGCCCCAGAAAGGTCAGACTGAGTGGAGAAGTTATATGTACCTGTGAGGAGGTTGGAAGGGAATGGAAAAAAATATTAATAAGGGGGAAGAAATATCTCAGCTTTCACCCAGAGCTTTCCCAAGCTCTGTGGGTCTTTAGTCCAGGGCTTTAGTGTTGTGGATTTAATGGTATCAAGTTATCTTACAAGAGATTTGATGATACACGTAGGGTAATACCTTTTCTGGGTAAACTGGTTGAACATGAAATCTATTCTTCCAAGCAAAGACTTCAGTTGCATAGCCACTCCCATTGCTCAAGTGTATTCTAACCTGTGTTTTCAACCTTGTGAATCTGCTTTTCCCACACCTCTTTTGCTGATCTGTGCATATGTCTGATATTATATATACAATGAGGTTAGGAACAAGGACACAAATGGGCTTGTATGTACATGACCCGCATTTTTTCTATCTGCAATCTCTAGCTCAGGTTCAAAACATTCCCACTGGATGTGGGAACAGCTGAGATAGTGGAGTGGGCAGTAGAGCGTTGTCTTGCCAGCCCGAGTGCCCAGATAGCAATGAGGTGTGTGGTACAGTGCCAAGAACATTTGGGTTCTCCCCCACCAAAATCAGTGTAAGTACTGTACCTGAGCCACTGAGGACCAAAACAACTTGGAAGCATCCCTCATCTTTTGGCCCACAGAGCAAAGCAAATAATGGGAAGAGGCTCAAGGTGGCATGAGCCTCTTTTTGTGACTCTGGCAAGCTCTGACTACTCCTGTATCTTCATTTCTGTTAGCTATATACAAGGACTTGGCCTGAAGACTGACCTGAAAGTACTGAGTGTCCATATAGGAACCTGACATCATTAATTATGTGTTCCCCTCCAGATTTTTATTTTTATTGCCTGTTCCTGCTGGTCAACCAGAGTGCTGAGGACGCCCATAGACCATTCTCTATCTGCTTCAACTTGCTTCCCAGCTTCATGTTGTGCACGGAGATGTACTAGGCATTCCTGCAGTAGTGATTGATTATGTTATTTTTTTCACAAAACTAGGTCCCGTGATCATTGAAGCTGGCATCTCTAAGGAGCATATTGCTATACTTTGCATAAAATTCAGGGAGCAAGACGAAGGAGAAACAGATAGATACCCCTGGGCCTTGTCCCACTTTGTAGTTTAAGTGGTAACTGTGGTGTGCTTTTCGACCCAGAAATGGGGAAACACTTCTGTATGCACACATGCAGCCACAGACAAGTGACAGGGTTTTTATGAGCTCTATCAGAAAGGCAGAACCGAACATTATTAAATGAAAAACAGAAGGGGGGTGGGGAGGAAATCCTTGGAAAGGAAAGCCCTGACAAGAGCTCTTTTTTTTCCAGCCAAAGCTCACAAATGCCAAATAGCTCTCCCCTAACATTTGAACCACTGTTGAGAAAGCCATGTCTGCTATTGAGAGTGACAGTTTCTCTTTGTGTCGACCCAGAATTAACATATTTAGTAAATCGTGTGGAAACAGATCCTGAACTGCAGGCTGGCATCAGATAATGCAAATGAATAATAATACTTTTTAAGGGAAAGAGTTATTGTAGCTGTGGGGTTTTTTTAAGGTATAGGCAAGACAGTTTTTTTAAGTAGGAATCTTGTTAAACTAACAAGTAGTTGGAAAAAGTAATGCCTGAATACTGAGGTTTTTTTCAACAGTACTAGTTGTCTATTAGAAGATATTATCTCTACTAACAAAACTGGCTTTGCTTAATATTATTGAAATAGATCACAGGAAATATTCCTAAAAAAGTTTTCACATAATCTGAATTTAACTTTTAAAGTCTATCATTATAGTATATTATTAAGGAAAAATATAGACATGATCAGAGTCCACAGTAATATTAGACATGAATTTAACATTTACTCATTATTTTTTGAAGGAAGAATAATAAAGCCTGATACTTCAGCATATATAGCAGCTGATGTCTGAAGTCTGAGGGAAATTGCCACTCTTGAGGAGATTATTCCACAAAAATAGGGGGTTTTAATCTGCCTTTGAAGTATTTGAGAATTACTAATATGGCAGTCAGGATATTGGATTGAGTGCACTGATCTGCTGTGGCAATACTCATGGGTCCCCAGCTGGGCATTTTTCTTTACTAACAGCATCTGGAAGAACTCCCATTCACATGCAAAAAGAAATTAATTCCAACTCAGTGAAGTTTTGAATTCAAATCAAGCAGCAAGTTGGGAGTTGACCCTGAAGTGCTCCTCCTAACACCTACATTAATAATTTATGCTAACACCTATATTAATAATGTATGGGGGAGAGGTCTAGCCCTAAGCTAGAATTCATATTAGTACAAGCACTAAAATGTAAGTCTAGTTTTGCTGTGCTGGTAATCTGGTCATATGGTTTAGCTAGAGAATTTCTTACCATGTGGCTGCTCCCACTGGCATAGGCTTTATCTGACTGTTGCAGTACAGGCCAACCAGGATGTGACACAAATTGGATAAAATACTTGGTAAGAGAAACCACTCTCTCGTGGTGGAAAAATTCCCTGCTCACTCAGAACAACGCTTTACTGTCATATACATGTATACAAAACTTTCACTGAACCCTTTCTACCCCCAGTTCAGTATCTTTAGGAATAAGTTAGTATGCCAGAATTTATAGCTTTATTTTGGCTTAGTCCAGTAGATACGAACTGTCCTAGCTGATGGCATCTTTCACAAAAGCTTTTAAACTGAAAACCGGACATGCACATTAAGACTTCTGATACCAGATCAGCTGAATCACCAGGCAAAATATCTTCAATGGAATCCTAGCATTTTCCAGCACTGAATGCGTTAGGTGGAGGGAAAACAAAGCACTTTGGTCATTTGCCAATTTTAAATCAAAGGACAGGCATCTACTTGCTTTGTAGATATGTACGTGTTCAGAAAGGTCATTGTCATGCTAACAATGAACACTAAGTGGCTGGGGCAGATACCTGTTAGTTTAAGAACAGAAGCACAAACTGTCTAACCCCTGTTTTCTGAGGGCAAGACATGTATATATGTATATTGTTGAAAGGGGTACAAGAAAGTACGAGACACACATGGACTTACCAGAGTGACTCCAGTGAAGAGCTATGAAGATCACAGAATCATGAATGGTTTGTGTTGGAAGGGATGCCACTCACTAGATCAGATCACTCAGGGCCCTGTCCAACCTGGGCTCGAACACTTCTAGGAATGGGGCATCCACAACTGCTCAGGGCAGTCTGTCTCCCTACTCTCAGAGTGAAGAATTTCTTCCTAATATCTAATCAAAACCTACCCTTTTCCAGTTTAAAGCCATTACCTCTTGTCCTATCGCTATATGCCCTTGTAAGAAGTTCCTCTCCAGCTTTCTTGCAGGCCTCCCTCAGGTACTGGAAGGTGCTATAAGGTCTTCCCAGAGCCTTCTCTTCTGCAGGCTG
>NW_020884872.1:70878870-70971370 GCF_003945725.1 Corapipo altera
GCAGCTTGATGTCATCAGCAAACTTGCCGAGGGCACACTCAATCCCACTGTCCATGTCACCAATAAAGATGTTGAACCGTGCCGGTCCCAAACTGCTCCCTGCAGAATGCCACTCATCACTGCTCATCAAGCCATTGATCGCAACTCTTTGAGCGCAACCATGCAGCCAATTACTTATCCATATCCACTGATTTGTCCCACTGTCAAATTCCTGTCTCTCCAGTTTAGAGACAAGGATGTTGTGCAGGACAGTGTCAAATGCTTTGCACAAGTTCAGGTAAATGACATCAGTAGCTCTTCCCTCAGACACCAACACTGTAACCCCATCGTAGAAGGCCACCAAATTTGTCAGGTGCCATTTGCCCTTAGTGAAGTCATGTTGACTGTCACTGGTCACTTCCTTATTTTCCACATGTCTTCTCATGGTTTTCAGGGGAATTTGTTCCATGATATTGACAGGCATTGAGGTGAGACTGGCCTATAGTTCCTCAAGTCTTCGTGGTTTTTTTTCCTTTTTGAAAATGAGACTTATGTGTTCTAGTTTCCTGTCTGTGGGAACCTCACAGGACTTCCACAGATTCTCAAATAGGATGGATAATGGCTTAGCCACTTCCTCTGCCAGCTCTCTCAAAATTCACAGATGCATCTCATCAGGTCCCACAGCCTTGTTCACCTTCAGGTTCCTTAGATGTTCTCAATTCTAATTTCCTGCAGCAGGCAGTACTTCATTCTTCCCATCCTTGCCTTTGCCTTCTGTGGGAGGAATGCTGCATGATAATCCCCTGGCTCACAGTGGGCAAACGCTGACCTGCACTGCAGGGTTTGATGCTGCAGGGCCCTTTCCAACACACTGATGCAGAAGTGAAGTGCAAGAGGGAGCCTGTCTTTGGTAATGTGGTTTCTAAAGGAGCCTCCATAACATATAGAAGCTTTTGTCTTTAGACATTTTCTGCAATATTATGGGACATACTTCTAAAGTGGGATGTATCTGTGTTTTTGAAAGGTCAAATAAAGTTTCCACTCAGCTTCAACACACAAATGCACAGTTAGCAAATGCATACAGTATACCTGCATATGCATTTGGGCACTTTTTTAAAAGATGTAATCTTTCTACAGTTTTGTTGTATTTTTTTTTTTACTAAAATTACTATCTCTGAGCAGACATCTAGACTTTATTAGATTTGTTTTCTCTTTCTGTTTTGCAGTTCTTGTTATGACAGCAGTTGCTTTCACTTCTACAATAACTCAAAATACATCTGAGATCACATGTGAGTTTATCAGCCAGAAAACTGAGGGTTCAGGAGCACCAGAGATATCAGTATCTCCTAAGGTAATATAGCAGAAAACAATTTGCTTATAAAACGTTCCTGTCCATTCCAGAAATACCTTCCCAGAAGCTTACAACTCACTAAACCTTAAAATGTGAGGATGTCACAGTCAAAATAACCAAGGTTAAGCCAAATATGACTACAGAAGTTTAGAGGGATATATATATCACAATTCATACTTTGAAACTGTAAATAGTTAAGTACCAGTTTTCTCTAAAACTGACTTTTTAATTGACACCTTGATGCTGTCCTATTCCTGGATGTTGCTGGCAATGTGTCAATGTATATATTTGTATATATTCAAAATATATTTGAAAATATGTGGCCTTAAGAGGGGATTTCCAAGGCCATGGTGTGAATGGGTGTCCTACCATGGTGTGTGTGTGCCATGGCTGCTGGGACTGATAGGGAAGTTGTACTGCCCTCTATTCCCACCACTAAAGCCCATAAATCCCTTGACTTAGATACCAAAGCTGGACAATAAATCAAATACAACTTTATTTTCTTCTCTTTTGACTCAAAATGGCAGAAATCCAAGAAGGGATGATGTGCAATTAATTTATAAATCGGCTGAGACCTGCGATTAAAATATTTCCTGAGGATTCTTGTTTCATGAAAGTCTTATGAAATCTTTTTCATTTCTGAACAAATAAATCAGATAACAAATAAAGGTGTATCAGCCAAAGTTGTGCTGTCCTTGTATCTGACAAGGCAGAATTTGGCCATTATTTCTAGATGCTTTTCATGTCAATCAAAAGGAAAAAGGAGAAAGGAATGAGAAGAACCAACCAGCCAAGCAAAACTGCAGGGCAGAGAATGCAATGAACTCCATCCTTTCATAAACTTACACTAGATAAATTTCACCCACCAAAATAATAGAGACATTGTGGGGTTCTCTTCAGATGGAGCTATTTACTTGGCACCTTTTGCTGCAGCTGATCTTAGAGACTCATTAATCCCCTGGTGGCTTTCAGAATGACTGCAGAGTGTTCTCTTTCTGTTTGCAATTCTCCTTTAGCCATATGCAATGGTGAGGAAATGAAAACCATGAACACGTCCAGTCCCAATGTTCCTTACCTACTAAAATGCCCAAGGAGTCGAGGAGCAGTCTAGCCAGATGATGCAGTGACAAGTAGTAGGATGCTAAAATAAACCCAACATTTCGACCCTGCCTTTACATTAAGGTTGCAAACACACAGGTTTTGTTGTAGTTCTATGTCTTCCTACAGTTCTAAATAAAAAGAAACAAACTTGAGTGTAAAGAATAACATATATCACCAAGGGAAGTTATCGAGTTTCTGGCTAAAATTGTTTTGTGATCTCTGTCTAGAGAACAGAATTAACTAATTCAACAGCAAACCTGTAAAGTTTCCTCATGCAGTAGAACTCAACATATTTATGAATAAGTTTGACAGTAGAAATGGAAAAAAAACAACAAACCAAACAAAATGAAGGTGTTATTTTACTATAATTTTCATTTGTATTTTGGCAAATAAAGCTAATTGCTGGTAAATACCTAACAATCTGTCCTTCTGCATTGCAGATTTCTAACATTTTGGAAGATCTTGGGTGTTATTTGAATTCTCGAGGAACAGAGAACATTTATAAAACAATTAAAAATGTGGAAGTCAATCTATTTCAAGATATTGAATTAAGAATAATAATGAGAATTTTAAATATCACTTCATGCTTTTGGTTCTTTAAAGAGAGAAAAGCTTGTACACTTTTTTTGGACTCAGAGAATCGGTAAGTTAAGGAATGTACTGGATCAAAGAGCCTTTAAAAGGTCATTTCCTTTAGGATTCAGATGGAAAGTATTCTGTGTGATCGATTTCACATCATGTATTCTCTTTTTCAATCTCCTAATCTTTCTTAACTGTTGTCACCCAGCTGCACATTGCTGATTGTCATTTAGATATATGTACACACATGAATCTTAGAACATTCCAAAATAAGCTTGTTCTTTTAATTTGTATAGCATCATGTGTGGGGGTCTCCAAGGGCTTTCTGACATTGATCTATTTGAGCTTTGTGGTGCTCATGTGGGAAAACTGCAATTTTATAGTCAAAGAAACTGAAGCATGAAGAATTATATGACTTTTAGGATCACAGAGAAGATCAGGAACAACAACAACAGCATTCTAATTCTCACAGCCAAACCTGGGCTGGAACCTGAGACTGAATTATTACCTCCTTGTGCAAAACTTCTAGGTAAAGCATTTTGATGTGGAACTCCTGAACTGTCCTAAGCTCAGGAAGCCCCTCCTTCCCAACGCTCAGCATTAAGAATGTGGTACTTGTGTCTGTAAGTTCCTATGTGCGCTTGTGTAGGAAGACACATGCTGAAAGCACTCCAGGCTGAAGGGCACTATGTAAATAACGAATACTAATGGGTTTTGCAGAGCTAAAGAGCTAACATTTCATTGTGTGTGCTGCATATTACCTTCTTTATGTTAACACGACAAATACCACTTTACTTTCTGTTTTATAGATATATTACATCTTTGACCTTTTCACAAATAAAAGAAGGACAAGCTGGAAAATACACCCTCTTGGTCACAAGTGAAAACAGCAATTACACAGTAGTTGTGCCTGTTCTCATCCGAAGTGAGTATATCTACATGAAAGGGGTCATACCATCAATAGGTTCAAGGGCAGAGACTCAAGTTCAGCCAAAGCAATGAAGCTTCCATGAGCTGCATTTCAATCATCTTCCTAGATTAGCATAGGACTTGGAGGCTGAAGTTGGCATCACAAACTCTGTGAGAGTCATCTTTCTTCAGTCAATAAACCATGCAAATGAACAAATAAGGATGTAAATGCATGGTAACTCTCTTCTGTGTGAGAGATTCCCCTCTGTGACTTAAAGGACAAATCGAGAGTGGCTTTTGTGTGCTTTCAAAGCTTTTGGGCTACGTTTGTTTGCTTTCATTTTAACCTGTTTATTCTGGTGTTGCTGACTGGGTTGTAATCTGGACCAGATCAGGACGTGCCTTTCATATTCTGGTCTCTGATGCTCCCAAGTCACAGTTTGAACCACTGCCACTTTTCCACCTGTGCCTGCTGCTGGGTCTTTCACTTCTCTCACAGCTTTTCCTTTTACAATTCTGTGTTCAGCAAGAGGTACGCTGAGGGAAGGTGAAAGAAAGTGTCCCTCTTCTCGCTGTCGGCCTTTACTTGTAATTTACTGTGGTTTAGAGTAAAACCCATCAGTTCTGCAGCTGCTCACACAAGAGTGCCCAAGAAACTGAGATTTTAACTGTTGTTAAATGTTCATGACAGAGCACCTGTGAGGTGTGACTTTTTGAAAGGCTGAGAGTGGATTTGATTGAATTTTGTCAAGGTTCGCACAAGAGACATCTCTGATGCAAAGGCAACTGCTGCAACAAAGTGCAAACTTCTGTTTCTAAGTTGGGGTGTCCAAAAACATCTCAAAGCACAAAAAGACCCATGTTGACACAATTTTCTGAAAGAAAATAAAGACTATATTATTTTGTCTGAAAAGAGCCAAATTTAAAGATAAAATTTAAAAATGCAAAAGAAATTTCAAAAGCATAAATCCAAACAGCTAAAAGACCCTTCTAGATATATATTTAACAAGCATCACTACTTGCCTTGTTTTTAATAAACTGTAACAAATCAACAGTTTTTATTCCATCTTTTAAAATATTTCTTCTGTTTAATTTTTTTCTTTCTCAAGTGTCAGAAAGTCACCTCCAATCTCTCCTTGTTTTATTTGAAAGCTTATTGTATGTCTCATTTATAATTTTAACAGCTTTATTGAGGGGACAAGGTATTAAATCTTTCATTAAGGATTGCCATCTCTACTATATCAATTAGGCTTTAGAGGTAAAATATGTTATTACATGCACAAGCAAGAATAGTTTGAAACACTGTCGATAAAGGTCTTTTCCATATCAATTGCTTGGATTGCATTCTCTTTGCTCCTGTGAATCTAATATCATAATTACATCTCATAAAATCCTTCAGGCTAGATGTGAATCCTTCAACTGGGATGTGAACCTCTGTAGGTGTACTAAACCTTCTAGGCCCAGCTTATAAGAGCTAAACGAGGAAAGAAATTAAAAAGTTGTAAGTATTAGTTTCACCTTAGCATGTCACCTTGCAGGCAATGGAAGTATGACTGAAGAAGATGTCACTCTTTTGGATGAAAGCTGTAATTTCATTGAAAGATGACCTAAAGCCAAACTCAGTGTTTTGCATTTTGAGTCAAATCTTCAGCGGTTTTAACACATGAAATTTTTTGTGCATAGTCCAAACCTGTGCTTGATAGGTTCAAGGTACTGGTAATTCTCCAGGAATCATTTCCCTCTGGGTTACAGATGTAGGGTAGAAAAGTCTGCTTTCAGAAGTCATTATCACTCGTCGTGTTTCTATCCTGTATCTGATCTGACCGAGGAGTATGCAACAATCCCACTTTGTGTACAGACTTTGTAGTCTCATCAGATACTCCACCAAAGGAAGGGTTTAGGATGTGATTTTCAAAAGGTATTTGTGCTCCTGCCCATTGAAATAAATAGCAACCATAGCAAATTAACACCTTTCACTATCAGTTTCAGGATTATCCGCTGATGTATAGGGACAATGCAGGCCTTTGGTACAGGGAATCCATGAATATAGCACTCAAGGCTCATGAGATCAGCCCACAATACTGCTAGGGCCAAATAATTTTCTGGTCCCTCAGTGTTGAAACTTTCTGAAAAAATTACAGCTCTGTAACTTCACTTACTATGAAATGAGCAAAACACTGTCTCATAATCATTTCATCATTCTTAAACATTTGCATGATTTTTAACAGAAAAACCAAGCAAGCCCCATTTCAGGAAAAGGGAAAATTCGGATTCTATCGAGTGTATATCTGAGAGCTACCCCCAGCCCTCAGTGGAATGGATATTCTGCAAAACACCTGAAAAGAGGTATGATGTATGTTTATATGTGTGTTATATCTCTAAACTGAAAGTTTCCCATCTTCTAAAGAAGAAGTGACAGGATGAGAGGAAATAACCTCAAGATGTGCCAGGGGAGGTTTAAATTACATATTAGGAGAAATTTCTTCACTGAAAGGTTGGTCAGGCATTGGAACAGGCTACCCAGGGAAGTAGTTGAGTCACCATCCCTGCAAGTGTTCAATAAAAGTGTAACATGGCACTTGGAGACCCATTTTAATGGTGAATACAGCAGCATTAGGTTGATGGTTGGACTTAATAATCTTAATAAGAGCTTTTGGTTCAGAACTTTTTTAAATGGGCTCTGCTGTTTGGCACACCCACATGATGGTTGAAAACCTATGTCTGCAACATGTTTTTCTTAGAAATTTTGACTGTTGTGCTCTTTTGGAAACTGTCAGCTCTTGGCTTTAAGAGTGTTATTCCAGATTCTAGTATTCTGGTGTCACAGGAGCAAATCAAAGATATTTAATTTCCCTCTAGTTTTTCACGTTTATTTGAAATTTTAATCATACAACTATAGAATACTTTGTGTTGGAAGGGACTTTTATAGGTCATCTAGTCCAAGCGCACTGCAATAAGCAGGGACATCTTCAAAAAGATCAGGTTACTCAGAGCCCTGACCAAAATGACCTTGAATGTTTCCAGGGATGGAGCATTTACCACCTCTCTGGGCAGCCTGTACCAATGGTTCACCATCCTCATCAGGAAAAAAATATTCCTTATGTCTAGTCTAGATCTACCCTCTTTTAGTTTAATACTGTTATCCCTTGTCCTATCATAACTGGCTCTGCTAAAAAGTTTGTCCTCATCTTGTTTATAAGCCGTCTTGAATTACTGGAAGGGAACTATCTCTTCTTGAGGCTGAACAACCCCAATTCTCTCAACCTGTCTTAACAGGAGAAGTGTTCCAACCCTCTTATCATCTTTGTGGCCTCCTCTGAACTCTCTCCAATATGTCCATATCCTTCATATGTTGAGGGCCCCAGAATTGGACATAATGCTCTAGGGGGAGTCTCATGAGAGCAGAGTAGAGGGGCAGAATTATCTCCCTCCACATGCTGGTCATGATGCTTTTGATGCAGCTCGGAATACAACTGGCTTTCTGGGCTGCAAGTGCACATTGCCAGCTCATGTCCAGCTTTTCATCCCAGTACTCCCAAGTCCTTCTCTGCAGGGCTATTCTGGATCCATTCATCCCACAACCTGTATTGATACTAGGGATTACCCTGACCCAGATGCAGCACCTTGCACTTGGCTTTGTTGAACCTCATGAGTTTCCCATGGGCCAATTTCTCGAGCTCGTCCAGGTCCCTCTGGATGTCATCCCATCCCTCAGGTATACCAAGTGTACCACACAGCTTGATGTCATCTGCAGACTTGCTAAGGATACACCCGATCCTGCTATCTATGTCATTCATGAAGATATTAGTACTGGTCCCAATACAGAGCTCTGAAAGACACTGCTTTTCACTGATGTCCAACTGGACACCAAGATATTGACCATTAATCTCTGGATGCAACCATCCAACCAAATCCCCATTCACCAAACAGTCCACCCATCAAATCTGTATTTTCCAATTTAGAGAGAAAGATATTGTGGGGGACCGTGTCAGAGGCTTTACAGAAATCCAGATAGATGACACCTGTTGCCATTCCCTTATCCACTGCTACTGTCACTCCACCATAGTAGGCAAATAGGTTGGTCAGGTAGGACTTGCCCCTGGTGAAGCCATGCTAACTGTTTCAAATCACCTCTCCGTCCTCCATATAACTTAGCCTAGCTTCTAGGAGGATCTGTTCCCTGATCTTCCCAGGTGCAGAGGTGAGGCTGATGGGTTGGTAGTTCCCACAATCTTCCTTTCTACCCTTTGTTACATTTCCCTTTTCCCAGTCACTGTGGGCTTCATTCGGAGCATTAGAGCTGGGAGGATATTACAAGAGATCATAATTTTGTGAGCTAAATAAATTTTCCCATTCTATTAATATATAAAGTTTATTCTATTAACAGTGGGAATAATGCCTTTCTCTGCAGTGTGGTCATTTGGGATCTGGGTCTCATAAAGGCTGCTGGATTTGCAGTAGCTCCCACCACCAGGAATTCAGAGATGTGGTGTGAAAGCTTAGTCTCTATGATTTAACTCTTGTCTGGATTTTAATTACATCATTACCTGTCTATGAGCCAGTTTGAGCATATTCAGGTCGTTTCAGCCCACATTTCTTCCCAGACTGTGAAATTTTTATTTTCTTATCTTCATCTTTCCTAGTTCCTTTTCATTCAACTATGTAAGATCCAGTTTTCCCACTATTGTTTGCATATTCTCATGGCTTGGAGATTTATCAGATTTAGTTGCCTGAGGTTAACCAAATGAGTCAATGAATAATTGTGCTTGTAATTGCAGTTGCCCTGATAAAATGCATGAAGAAACTGGAGAAATAGATGGCATACAGATGGTGCAACATGAATTATTTCGAACTTACATATGGTGCTGTGCAGTTAATGCCCTGGGCAGAGAATGCACCAGCCTCTTTACGATAGGTAACTTCCCTCTAAGGTTTTCTTGCATGCGAGCTCGTTCCTGACACTGAAATTAGTTGCACTATTCATTTGAGTATGCTTTATGGGCTAAGCTACTTGTTTGTAATCACTGGAACAAATCTAACAGTGAATATGTTGCTTCGTAACAGCTTTAAAACCTAATTCCAATAGCTCTTTGTGGTCTCTGTAGAAAACGTCTTGCTTTTCTGTATTTGCTATGCATGTGTTGCAACTGTGTTGCATGGAAAAGCTCTTTAAGGTGTTCTCAAATGTATACACATAGAAATAATTTTTAATTTATATATATATATGCAGGTTTGTTTCTCTGTTGTTTTCTTAATAAACCTGACCTGAACTAAACTGTGTGCTTGCACCCGTGCCCTATAGATTATGACAAAATTTGGTTTGAGACATCTAAATCCATCAAATTTACTAATTTAATGATTATTGTAACTATCATTACAATGAATAAATAATGAATATCTATACAGCATTAACAGAAAAAATGTTGATCTAACCAAGCATTTTTTCAGGCAAAGTGATAGTTGTTTCAGTGCTGTTTTGATTTTGTAGATTTGAATGAAAGACATGCAGCACCTTTACCTGAACTGCTACTTAAGGTCGGGGAACCATTGCTGATCAGATGCAGAGCTGTTCACCATAATTATAAATTCAGAATAAAATTATCTTCTGAAAACAGAGAAGTTCAGGTAAGAAGATAGGGCATGTTTTAAAATTGGTAGTATTGGGCACTATCAACTGATTAAATTGGAATCTCTGTTGAAAACTAGGATCGCCTGTTTGGAGGATTAGAATACCCAGCAGAGCACTCAGCAATTCGGATCCAGTATATATTTGCTTCAGAAGCAGGAAGAGGTGATAGTGGACGTTATACCTGTTCTTCTACTGCTCATCCGAATCAAACTGCTGTGGTTACAGTTTTAGGTAATTCCAACCCCTGGTATGAATTTTTTTCCTCAGCTGGATGTTTTGCTTTATTTTCCATGTGGCAGTTCTTTGCTTGCAGGTATGCAGTACGTGTTTATAGTTCCTTTGCTAAGGAAGAAGTCTGTTTGCACTTACTGGCAGTCCAGGAGAGCCAAGAGATTAATTTGAACTGAGTCATTCTGGTACCTGAATACAATCAACCTTTTCTTCATATTGCTTTTCAAATAATTCCCATTAATAATAATTCCCAGTGCTTTTAGAAGTGAAATTAAATGGCACTGGTTAGAGATCTAGTCCATATGATTGTTTCAATGGGATCTCTAGAAACACAGGCCAGGATTCATCTCATGTTTCTGTAGGTGATGCTCAGCCAGTGTGCTGCAAAGCCAGTGGCTTTTTGTGAGGACACAAAACTGTAGGGTCCCTGGGGGCTATGCCTTGGGCTTTCTGGGTAGCGGGTACTTCTATAGTTGTGGAGCCCTTCTCTGTGTCACCAAGTGGAGCTGCAGAGCAGATACAAAGAGCTAGAGCTAAAGCACTGCTGGAGCTGGCCAAGAATACAAGAAGTATGAGACCTACCCTGTGTGTTCAGCTATTGATGGTTTGTATGTTAGTTTGGTCAGTCTGGTATGACCACTGACTGGCTTCAACCAATGTGAAACAGAAGTATCCTGCTGTGACTTCAACATGGATTTTTAGAAGCTGTAGCCATGGACTCAGTCTCCTCCTCACCATTGCACCTCCCTACTCACATATGGCATTTCCACCCCACCTTTGCTGCGCTTTTGAGGGTGGGGATGTAAGACAGATGTTCTTGTGGCCTCTGCTCTGCTGTTTTGTATGGACCTTTCAGGTGATTGTTGCTCTTATACAGAAAAAAAAGTAGACATGAAATCTACTTGTGTGGTCCTGATCTGGGTCCAACAGGACAGAATCAAACAATTGGAAGGTTCTTGCTGGTAGGTTTTCCTACTCAAAACCCGGAAAAAATGAGAAATGACCATTTCCTCTTATGGCAAGGGAGTGACTGACAAGAAGCCATTTGTGTTTGCCAATTTTTTTATGGGAAAGAAAATCTGAGAAAGAATTTTAGCTCCAAAACACATGTAACTAGTAGATGAAAATAAATTTAAACTTTTATGTTAATGGAGAATGTAAGCCCCAACAGATTGTCGAGTGATGAATGAATGCTGACAGAGATGGCAAGCTGCCGTACAAAAGTGCTGCTGCAGCTGTGATGGATCCGAAGGAAAACCTGAAAATAGAGAGACAACTACTCCCATGTTATCCTTTGTTCTGAGTGTCTCCTGTTCTCCAGGTACTAAAGGGAACCATCTTCTTGCTGCCAAGCTACATAAGGCCTGAAAATTTTAAAAAGGAAACTTCATTCTACTTAAGCAATATGTTGATTTAAAAGCCAGTGGTGTTGAAGTTAGTTGAGAACAACCTCAACTGCAAAATTGTTTCTCAGATGGAAATAATATACAAATAGGTACAAATATGGAAAAAAAAAAAAAAGCATAAAAAGGAAAGCTGTAGGTAGAACCATTCTGCTGGAGTAGGCACTGGGAGTAGTTTAGTGACTAGTGTGCCTGGAGTTGGAGTTGCCTCTGATAACAAGGCTCTCTGAAGCACTCACCATGTGTTTGACCTTAGATGTAGTTGCTCTCAGAGCTTACAATACCTAGGCAAGGAATGATAGGAAGTGAGAACAGTTACCCCAGTCTCTTCAGAAATTACTTTCCCAGTGCGATATCCTCTTTTCAGATTCTGCTAACCACTGAGCAGGAAGTTCTCCCATCATTTACAGTAATGAAATACGATACCTGGGCTTTTTTTCTACATACATCTTAGTGAACAGGAATGTAGAAGTGAGAGGATACTGTAGAGGTAGGGTGAGATCCTCCTCTTTATCAGTAGTGTGCACAGGTCAGAAATAGTGGCTTCTTGGATATATAAACTATCAGGCATGAATATGTGTGACAATCACAGGGAATATTTGAGTCACTGTCCCTGGAAGGCTATATTTCTGAGAAGGGTATTTTTTCAGTGCAAGGCACAAACCTAAAATGATCATCTGTGCCCTTCTTAATAGCCCTTATGCCAACAAAAATTCTGAGGGCTCACTGTCTTTCCTGAAGAAAAAATCTATTTGTTTACTTACAAGGTGGATAAAAGAAGGTAATGTTGTCATACCTAGCTAGCACTAACAGCTATACTTCTCTCTCCAAGGTTCTGCAGGGACATCCTGTACTTCTGATCCACCTCAGCCTTTAGCATAATGTGTTAATGACAACCACGGCTGGTGTGAATTCATACTAGCATGCCAGGTTCCATTTCAGCAGTTATATAGATACAAATACAGCAGTGATATAGATACGGATTTCACTCAGCTGCCCATGTCTGTGTCCTACCTTTAAAACTTTACTGTGAGTGGGTCAACACTGGGAATCATTGTGATGCACCTTAACCAAGAGAAAAGTGATTTGATTGGCACATACTGCATTGCCTGGGGAGCCTGGCTGGCATAGCTACATGCATGGGTGCTCTTCTAATCTCTAATAATGCCTTGCAGCCAGACTGCTTTGGTTTGCTCTTTGCTAACTGATACTTCATCAACTTATCCCATTTTGTGTGGCTGGTCAGGTCAGGCAGGGTGGTTAGGTCACTTTAAAGCACAACACAGATCATGCCAATGACTGTAGCTGCAAGGCTCTTTGTTTCTGCAGTTCTTATGCTCAGTTTCCACCAGTGTTGAATAAAGAATTTTTAGCACTACACAATCTTGCTTCAGGAATATGAAAGCTATTTTACAGTATTTGTTTTGCAAAATTTGTTTAGAGCAACAAATAAACAAATATGATAAACACAGAAACTTGTTCAATCTCAACTTTCATCTCACTTCTGTGTCATTACTAAATGTAAGTAGTCAGAAATACACTTAAACTTGCCAGAAATCATAAATCGAGCAATAATGTGCTATTTTGTTTCTCCTTCAATAAAGAAACTACTTTTTTTTTTTTTTCTGAGTTATGTTCCAGAGAAATAGCATGCACTGCTCCAAGGTCCATGTATGCACTCTGGAGAAAGCCTTTACTCTTGGTTGGTTGTGTTGTTAACAGTATACTCAGAGATTATATTCTGCCTGGACGGATGAGGACCAAAAGATGAAGGTCCAATTTATAAAAGCAGTAAGCCTTTAATATCAAAAAGTAGGAGAACAGCCATGAAAGGAATTGCTTCTTGTTTTAAAATATGGACACTTTTTTGGTTTATATGGGAGTTTTCAGGTAGTATTTTTCAAACCAGTAAGCTAAGACAGAGATAAAGCATACCAAACAGAATATAAGGTTATAACCAGAAGAAAAAACACTCAAAAGTAAAACCCAGTCTAGCAATATTTTTACGGTGGAGTTTTTCACCATGTGGCTGATTAACACCGCCACAAGTTTCCTGGAGGTTGTAAAGTCTACTTCCTTGGAGATATCCAAACTCAACTGGACATGGCTCTGAGCAATCTCATCTAGTTGGACCAACTGTGAGCAGGAATTGGACTAGATATCTCTTCCAATGTATATGGTTCTGTGACTTTTACAGAGCTGATGCTAACCCCACTGATATCTTCAGGACAGCCTCCCCCCACACATCTGTTCTTCAGTCTCTTTGGATAGGATTCATTTCAAGTCATGAGACATTTGGCCCCAGCAATGAATTTGGTTCCTTCAACAGTCAGTGTCAAGAAACAGATATTTCCAGAAGCAGTTCAGTACATCTTTGTTATCTTCTATTTTACAACAGGGTACATCTGGATATGCCTATTTCATTCCACTGAGTTTATCAGAGGTCCAAACAAGTAGCTTAGATGGATCACAGAACTTCAGACACCTCCATTAGGTGAAACAAATCCCACACTAGCAGGGCAACTGCCAGCAGCACGTGGTTCATGGACATCTTCAAAACACTTTTCCGTGTTGCTGTCATCTTGCATGAAATATGTCTAATTTAGATGGAGAAATAAAGGAGCAGCTACAAGACTAATTTAAAAAATCTTCAGCTCATTTCAGGGAAGGAGAACTACTATCAGCATCTGATTATGCTGGTGGTTCTCCCTGGTTTTTCTTCCCTGTAGGCAAAAAGCCAGGAGTTGCAGCTGTTAACACCTGGAATACACATCTAACCCAAACAAAATAAATAATGACATTGTTGAGCCTATGATTCTGTAGAGCATATTGAGGAGAAATGTTGAAGCATTTTTAAGTGCTCTGGTCTGACCAAATACACAACTTCACCAGGCTCAAATCATTTGACTGCAACTGAACACAGTGACAACATTTCAATACTATTTTGAAACGTTATCTTATTTTAACAGGATGCCTTTTGTGATGTAACATGATGATAGTGATTTTTTTATCTTGTGATAACCAAAATGAAAAACATACAGATGTCAAAATTTCTTCATTAAGCAGTCCAGCCTAACATCTCTTTTTTTCTTTTCCTTCAGAAAAGGGATTTATAAATGTAACTGACTCTAAAGAAGATTTTGAAATTGATGAGGAAGAGTTTTGCTTTGAAGTTAACTTTACAGCTTATCCACCAGTTAGATGCATGTGGTTATTTTCCAAAAAAACATTTCCATGTCAACGAAGTTACAATGTGGATGGACACAGGTACTTGAGTCTTTTGTAATAATTTAATATGATAATGTTTCCTCTTTTTATCTCATTTGGACTGTTTACTGTCCATGTTTTGTACTCTGTGTTTTTAAAATGTGGGTGGGCCACATGATGAAACCATGTTAACAAAAGACACTCAAACACAATTTTGGCTTTCAGCAACAGTTCACATATATAACTTGTAGAATCAATTTATTCTCTATTTACAATAAACCCTTTGGTAAGTTATGCATTTAGCAACCTCTTAGTTTATATGCATTTTGCCATTCCCTTTCTCTCTAACATAATTTTTTAGTTTCAGATCTGCTGCAGTTTTTGTACTGAATCACAAGTTCTGCATGTTCCCCTTTTGTCATCCTGTTCTTGATGATGTTCCCAGTGTCTTTCAAACAACCCAGATCAAGTCCAGGGACCTGTAGTTTCCAAGCCTCTGTTAGATCTGTTTGACTGTGCCTGTGCCACAGAAACATACCGTTCTGCTCATTACCCAGGTCATGTATTCTTCTGCTGCTGCAGCAAAACATGTTTTGAATAAACCTGTTAGTTATCTACCTTTTCTGTTATTTCCTACAATGAACTTCTGGCATGTATCCTGTTTAAGGTTAATGTTTTCTCCATTCCCTAGGCTTTCTAATTTCTTGATAACATTATCTAATTTCCTTCAGAGTTTCTTTCAGAGTAGCCCCATGGCTTTGAAAGTAACAGCTCTTATTCACCTCAGTGAGAGTAAAGCCAGACTGCTCTTTTCCAGTTTTGACTTTAAAACTGAGCAGGACCTGGGCAGAAACGAATGTGGCTGCACTGATTTCTTCTCATATTCTTAAAACCTCTCTTATCATCTCCATAAAGCTGTGTCATAACCTGGATTACACTTTTCATGGTTTCTTTCTGTAGTATTTTGGTACCTTCAATTTTATCCACTAGGTTGTCGAGGCATCTTTGTAACAGATTGGCCTTTTCATCTGCATCAGATGGTGTTTTGGAGTCAGACCTCAGTGAGGTTCAGAGACAGCTCAGTTCAGATTAACAAATTGTCATCTCCTGGCAATGGCCACAGGAACTCTGTCCCTGCTGATAAAGTGGGGGCTGTCAGCAAACTTTGATAGCATTGCGTGGGTGTTGGTGACTAATCTGCAATCCCTGACATGGGCTCAGTAGATCTGCGCTTTGTGTCAAGATTGATTTTGGAAATGAAGTCTCAAGGGACAACCGTGAGCATTTGCTCATCCTTGTCAAATAGGTACCTCCCTCCAGCTGATAACACCGAGTTGATCTGCTTTGCAGCTGATATGGACCTCTTCTCACCGCTTGTACAAGCAGCAGTCAGTTTTGCTTGGATGATTGAGAACTGGTGTAAATTCAGTGCAGATAAGATAAAGGTGCTATGGACTGCGCCAACAATAATAATGTCAAGAACTCTTGAAATAGTTTAGGCAACCCTCGTTAATTGGAAAGGTGCAACTGCTGGTGCTTTGGGATTTATGAGTCACTTCAGATAGCCTTTGCAGCACAGAAGCAGCAGTTGCCGAGTGCAGATCCCCACCTGCCGGATGGGGAAAAGTCCAGCCTGTGTCCCTGGAGCTGTGTGTCCTTGGCTGGCTCAGCCACAGTCATGGCCATAGCCACGATCACAGCCACCAAGTATTGCTGGGGTGTGGCCTGGCGCTTGCTTCAAACAGACAACTCAGCCATCCGTCTGACTGTGCTATTGGATAAATAGATTTTTTTAATGTTAATTTTTGGGTAGTTATATTTTGCATTGTTTTATCATTCTATTTATTTTATGGAAAAAAATATGATTGAGGAAAAAGTACTTGAATTTGGTAATTATTTCATCTGACAAGTACATTCTTCTCTACAAACATCCCCCACAACTATACATACACAACTATAATTTTGGTTGAATACAAACATTGGATAGGTACATCTCACCTGAGGAAAGAAGCAGCAAGGGATGAGGATGTCAGGAGATTCTGCCTGCAAGCTGTAGCACTGCAGATTTCCATATGATTTTAAAGCAGAAAGTTTCCCGAAACTACAAGAGAAAGGTCATCACATATCTAAACCTATTGCAAGTCTCACTTTGTATATTTTAGTTGATTTCTGTGTAATCCTGTCTCCCAACACTTCTACTTTGTTCCTTTCATATCCTTTTTCATTTCCTGTTTTTCCCTTTTTTTATTTCTGCCATTTTCGTATTAAGTTGTTCCTCCTGATTATAGGTCATATTAAATTGTATTAATTAGCTCTGTTCTTTTCTTTAGCTTTTCATTTCAAATCCCGGAGATCCATCTCTCCTATCACTACCCTTGTGTGTTTTCAGACATTTCTCCTGAATTTCCATTTTCTGTTTGCTTTTGTTGTCTCTCTATTTCAGCACACTGTTGATTTTCACTTCCCTCCTAAGAGTAAATGAGTTTTCATAAACACTATGACCCCTGTTAGAATTTATAATATTTAGCTCACATGCCATGATATTTTCATGTATCAAAGATATTGTTTTAGAATTTTTTCCCATTATTTCATTAGGATATAATCCTTCAGCCCTGGGATTTCAAAAGCAATTCATTATTTTTGGTTTGGGGGTTGGTGTTTTTTCCTGTCTTCAGTATCCATCTTGAGTCAGCTTAAAAGGGTTCTAATTTTAAAATGTCTATGAGTTCAAGGACAATTTTAAGGCCATTTCAGATGAAGATATTCAAAAGTCAATAACTACAAGAAGGTGTTGCCTTAGTGAGAAGGCAAAACTGCCAGTGGCTTCAACACAAGTTTTCCTGGTCTAGAATTTCAAGGCAATACTTAGTTCCTTTGTATGTATCTTCCTTAATGAGAAATACCCCCATCTTAGATCTATAGATTTCTATCTCATTACTGCTTTCTCTCACCTTGCAGATTGCAGGCTGTCTTTTTTTCCTTCTTTGCTTCAAACTCACTGATGTGCCTGCTTGTCTTTACCACTTAAACATAGTTGAGGACATTCTACATGGTTATCCTTGAGCTGTCAGCAAAATCATCTATCCCCAAATGTCAGCAACTAACCCTAAGAGAGATTTTCTTAGGTTGCGCTTCTAATGTTGATGAACTGCATTATCTGCCATTCAAATTTGACGATTGTCCTCACAACAATAACCTAGTCAAAAGCACAGAAACAGGATACCATCTCTGTAAGTTGGTATATTCCCTCCTCCCTGCCTCATCCCACGTCTCATAAACCAGTGACAACAGGACAGTCATGCATGAATCTTTGAGTTGCTGCAGTTCTCAGTTGTTAGCTTCTGCCCAGTGACTTGTTAGAGCCCTCTCTCATAATTTCCATTGTCACAAGCTGTCTCCTGCATGGTGTGGGTCTTGGTTTTCTGCCATCCACTGGGTCAAAGGCCATAGGGATTAGTAGAAGTCTGATCTTCCTCCTGCAGAACTATCTTGATGGTCGGTGTTTCATCTCATTGACAATAAATTTATGATGGTGACCTCATTCCTGAGTTTCCATGAGATCTTTCCATTTGGAGAGGTTTATCTCTTACAATCCTCCCTGTCATTGTTGTTTCTTAATACTATTTGTCATATCAGCTAGAAAGTCCCATCAAAGTTCTTTGGAGAGTAGAGAGTTTGATCCTTTGCTGGTCTTAGCATCTGTGCCAGGATGTGTTACGTGCCTTGTCTTCCAATGGATCGGTAACAAAATAACAGCTTGACAGCCTATGTGCACTCCAGGCCCTGTGAGAAAAAATGCAGAATGAAATCAATACTGCAGAAAAAAAAATATACTCCCACAAAGACTGTTAGATTCTGGGGTTTATATTCTCTAGTCAAAAATAATTTCCCCTGTGTTCTTCATCAGGGGATGCTGAATTGTTTCCAACATATGTATGGGTCTTGACTACATTTAAAATCTTTTTCAAGTCAATTTTTTGTCCTTTTCCTTCTTTGTTTTTCTTTGCTCCACAGCATGTCATCAAAGTTCTGCAACCATCAGCACCAGTCTGGGATATACATATTTTATGCTGAAAATGATGATATGGTTGTGACAAAAAAATTCACTCTCTATGTGAGAAGTAAGTGAGAAAACTATCCCTGTGAAGATTTGGCAAAGTCTGAGACCTTGTCACTGGTATAAATGAAACTATTGTTGTTTTTCCTTGGTATTTGCCATTTCATTTACATAGATTTATTGTTAAAAATGGAGGATCACAAGGCAAAAATATGATTCTCTTCACACTGCACTCCACTACTGAAATCCAGGCATGGGGGCAGAGAAAGACACTGGATTGCTTGTGGGTTGTATTTCTTGTCTTGGTCGGGGATTGAGAACAGAGAAAGGAGGAGAAAGTTACTAATTTTTTCTTTCCTTTAGTCTATCATAAAGAGAATATGAGAAATTAGTAGATACTCAGAAAATTAATACTTCTTAAGAAAATTACAAGCTTAGGAGCTCAATAAAATACAGTGACTGTATTCTAATTCTACAGAGCTGTAACATATATGACTGCTGCAGAAATGACATGAGCCACATGAGAAACTCATGACTTACACAGGCACAGTCTTGACCAATGCTGTCAGTTATCTCAGTTCTGCCTCATGACTGGAGCATGTCTCCCTTATTCCAGGTCAGGGAGCATTATTTATGATATGTTATGTGTGCAGGGATATATCCTGTGCACATTTTGTACGAGCTGGACCCCCAGAACTGGAGTGTCAGGGCAGTCCTAAGGCCAATCGCTTGTTCAGAGTCAGAAAAGCAGAAGTTAAGGCTTCTAATTTTGGCTCTGCCATTGTTTTGGTTTCACTGTGCCCATACAGAGGAGTGGCTGCTCCCCTTGCCTTGCCCGCACTGCCATCCACAGAACTGAGGGAGGAGGAAGACTGCGGGCTGCACCCAGCTCTCACAGGACATGTGGGTGGGCTATTTTGAAAACACAAAAGCAGACCTTGGTCTCAGCAGATACAGTACACAAAAATGTACAGGGTATTGTCACTTGAAATCTGATAGAATTGTCACTGTGTATTGTCACTGACAGAAATTGTCTTACAGAATCATAGAACTGATGAGGTTGGAAAAGACCTTTAAAATCATAGAGTCCAATAAGCCCAGCACTGCCAAGTACACCACTAAACCATGTCCTCAAGTCTTGTGCTATCTTGTTGTAGGAAAGCCTGAAATAACGATGCAGCAGTTGTTCACACAGATCTCATGCACTGCTGAAAGTTATCCTGCCTCATCCTGGGTTTGGAGGAACTGTCTTGAACTGAACTCATCCAGGTAATAATTTTCTCACTTTTTTGTTCATTGCAAAGACTATCTGAGCTATCTTTGGTTACATGAAGACTGACCTGTAAAAACCCAAGTTTAAGATGCACCCTCAACTCTTTGGTGTCCCACTTCAGAGGAACCAGATGACCAAAACTAGGGAAATTTTTCCATTTTTTTGTTGACATCAAAGGAATTCTACAAAGAAGTATCTCAGGCTCTTTGCACCAAAACAAGCCCCACTGGGTTTTTATCAACAGTTAGGTAGCTACAAAGTTCAATCTAAGTTTTTCTCTTAGCCTATCGACATTAAAGTGATTCAGGGAATGCATTGGTTAATACAGGCTTGATTAATTGTTTGAGCTTTGGTTAAAACAGCTGTTATGGTGACCTGTTACAAAAGCCAGTGAAGTCAGGGAGAGTGTTTCCAGTAAAGTTAGTGAGAGTGTTTCCATTTCCTCTATTTATTTAGGGCAATGAGTCAGGCACTAAAATTTCAAGAGATGCTGAAAGAACTTTGAACTGTTTTATGAACTCTGCAGTTTTTATTTTAGATTTGCAAAAAACTAATAATCCTATGGTGCAGAAGAGTACTTGGTCAAATTATCCTTTATAAGGTTGTGGATAAAGCTCTAAGTATTTTAGCTAGACATTAAAAAAAATATCTGAACAATTTTCTTATCTATACCTCTGAAAAGGTTTCCTAACATCAATCTGTTCATGTAGAAATGGAAGAGGAAAGAAAACGTCCAGCTAGTGAGTTTAAAATACTCCTTAAATCATCTTTCTGGAAAGAAAATGCTGTGACATCTCTTTTCTTGGAAACTTCCACATGTAGAAGCTAGTGTTATGTCTAGAGCTGAATAAATTTTATTTATTTATTTATCTCCTCTTTTATTTATATGAACAGTAAATTAGGCACTAAGCTGATGAATGATAGAAAAGCTAAAAGTCAAAATTATCTCTGTGTGAGCTTCCTTTCCCTCGAGTATAATGTTCCCTCTTTCTACATATGAGGTCTTAAATAAGTCATTAATACAGGGTGGATACTCTTCATCTTGAGTAAAAGAAACTTCATGGTTGAAAACATATATCTTCAGGGAAAGGACTTTAGAACTTTTACTGTGGGTTCATTTCGCATTTATAGTTTTAGTAGCAGCCCGTTTGGAGCTGCTCAGTGGTTTGAGTTTTGAGGCAAGTATGACACCAGTGGGAATAGATGCAGTATAGGAGGGTTGTGTCAGTTATGAAATTGGTGGAGGTCCTGGAGGGCAGTGGGTGCAAGGCAGTGGCGGAGAGTGGGAGTGAACCCAGTGTAGGAGGTAGAAAACCCAATGCACTCCCTGCTGACCCTGCCATGTCCATCCCCAAAAATGAGACTGGTAACCAATCTGAAGTCTCACTCTATCACTGACAAAAATCAAGCCCCCTCCCTTCTCATCTTCCAAGACAGACATAAGACATGTTTTGAAACTTTCCACCTTCTCCCCTGGAAAATATCAAATCAAATACCAGAACTGGTCCTCTTACTTTTTCAGCTGTATGGAAGAAATTGCAGAGGGGATTCACAACTTCTTGCCAAAGAGGAGATCCCTGGGGTCATGGATTTCAAGCAGTACTTTGGATCTAAAGGAGACAGCAACAACCTTCTCTGTGGAGTGCTGTGCAAACAATTCTGCCGGTTCAGCCTGTAAAAAGAGTTTCATTAACCAGCCAGGTACCATAGGCCAGTGTTTTAGCACAGGGTTTCTCAATCAAAACTAGCATGGTAGAACTTGAGGTATTTTTTTATCTGGCTAAATGGCTGACCGCGCAATGGCATTACAGGTAAAACACAATCTCTATGTGTATACAGCATCAGAAATAGTGGGTGAATGGGAGACAATTCTTTTTTCTCCAATCCCAAAGCAGGGGCTTCCCTCATTAAAATAAGCAGAAACTTCACACAAATAGGAAGTGTGGGATGGAACCATGGCAATGTTGGGGTCTCATTTTTTATTTCATATTAGTAATCCCTACATGAAATCTGGATGCATCAGCTTTGGAAAGAACTGAGGTCACTTGATAACTGGTGGCAGATGCTAGCTCTTGTTCCTTTCCTGGAAGTCATTGTGTTTCTGCTAGAAATGCCCATGGGAGCTCTTGTCACCCCATGGAGGTCATTGCATACACAAGCAAGATCATGACTGAGCCAACAGACCCACTCAAGGGTCTATCCCGTCTGGGAAGAAGGAGACCTTCTGGGCAAGAGACCTTCTTAAACTGATAATAGACAAGTGGCAAAAGATTAAACCCTAGTTTGGAAACTGCTGTGCAGTCTCTCTTCTTGCTGAGACAATGAGATATTTCCTTGTTGAGCCAGAAAGTCAATATGATTATTTGCACTTTATACTTGTAACACCATATATATCCGATAGAGTAAAAATTTCAGTTACAAAGAACATGCTGTGGCACCTAGGAAGTGTTTTGAAACACCCATATATTTGCAGTACAGGGATTTCCTTTGTCATGGGTGAACAACCTGTTTGGTGCTTTTGACTACAGCTGGCCAAAGCCGTGACCACTGTCAGAGTTCGAGCATTCATGTTGAAATCAAAATAGAAAGTAATCTTTATACTTACGCTCTTAGAAACAACCAGAATATGAGGGTAGGTCTTATGTAACACTCACCTACCCACCAGCCCCTTACAGTAATATTTTGGCTTGTTAAGAGAGTTCCTGGCTGAGCAGCAGCAATGCTCCAAGCAGGCTGTGTACAGTCCACCCACCGATAACTGGAACTTTGGTACCTAACATATGTTGATGGGGGAAGGCACAGGGAGAGAGCAGGAAGATGCAATAAGAAGAGGATATGATTAGTCCTGTTTATGCTCACAGAGTTCAATCCATGGATCACACCAAAACCTCCATGCACTTAGATTTATCAGTTTATTTTAGATTTATTAGTGGATGTAGCCTTTTTTTTCTGAAAACAGATGTCAGAATTATCCAGCACTTAATGCCTCCCGCCCATCTTGTATATGGCTCCATCTCGCTTTGTACATGGCTCCATCTCATTCCCCATGCAGAGGAGGCTCAGGAGTGAGAGGGCTACAAACTGCCACAACTGACCAAGCCATCATGTGTTCTCCTTGCATTTTCAGCTGCACACACAAACTGATTCAGTGGGTAGTAATATGTGTCTCTTAAAGTTGCAGGAGCTGTTTCTTCTCTCACGGACAATGATGCATTCTATGTCTCTGTTGGATTTTTTCTCGTATTGATCACTTTTGTGTTTGTATTCATGTTTCTTAAATACAAAAAGGTAAACATAAATATCTGTTCCTTCTTTTGTTCCTACCCAGCTGTTTCTTCTCTAAGACTTCTTACACTGTGTGTTTTTTTCTTCCAAAGCAATTTAGATATGAAAGCCAGTTGCAAATGATACAGATGATAGGGCCATCAGATAATGAGTACATCTACATTGACTTCAGAGAATTCGAATATGATCTAAAATGGGAATTTCCCAGGGAAAACCTGGAATTTGGTGAGCATTCCCTAAGGCAAACCCCAACACTGGAGTAATAGCCTGTACTGTACCAGCAGCAAATAATATTGGCATACTGTGTCTTGTAGGACAGATCCTTGGTTCTGGGGCTTTTGGAAAAGTGGTGAATGCGACAGCTTATGGAATTAGCAATGCGGGAGATTCAGTCCAGGTCGCAGTCAAAATGCTAAAAGGTATGATAAATTCTAGTACCTTTCACAAACAACAACATATTCTAGTGGCTCCAAAACAGAAGCAGCGTTGGAAATCCCCTTGTATACAACCTTTCAGTAATTATTCCTCACAAACACTTGGCTTCAAAATCCTTAAAATGCCTTTCAAAATCCTGCTTCAGTTTGGAAAGGTATTGCTGAAGTGCCTTCATCCTGCAGTGTGTTGCCTTTTGTCCTACACACTACAGAAGGCGTGTGCTGTGTGGGGAAGTATGGAGCTGCTCTGCTCTAAAGAGGAAGAATGGAAATTCCTAGTGCAAATTAACCTCCTGGTTACATCGGTGTCTCTATGAATTTTGGTGTAAGGTCCCTTTTTCTTGTAGTGTTGTCTAGCTGTGGAACACCCTTCATCTGCTGTGTCTGAGCTAGCTTGTTTCCAAAACTTCAGCACAATTTCCTGTAGTCTTTTCTTCTTGATGACACAAAACTACTTCTTTCCATCCCTCCCTACAGGTCAGGCTTCTTAAACCTCGAATACTCCTTGGTGCTATGCTCTGGCTGCTCTCCAGGATCTCCTCATAAAAGCAGTGTCCAGGAGCAAACCACCCTGGCAGCAAGAATGATAGAATTGTTTAGGTTGGAAAAGATCTCTACTATCATTATGTCCAACTGTTAACCCAACACTGCCAAGTCCATCACTAAAACATGTTCCTCAGTGACACTACTATATGTCTTTTAAATACTTCTGTGGATGGTGAACCAACTGCTTCCCTGAACAGCCTGTTTCAATGCTTGACAAACCTTTCAGTGAAGAATTTTTTCTGCATATCCAGTGTAATCCTCCCCTGGCACAAACTGAGGTCATTTCCCCCATCCTTTGACTTGTTTCTTGGGAGAAGAGACTGATATTCACCTCACCCACCTCTCGATACATATTTGGATGAGTTTCACATTGACACCAGCACCCTGCCCACCTGTATGCCCACACAGCCACTTACTGCCAGTGCTGCCATGCAGCTCCATCCCCTATTTGCACATATGCATCAGTTTTATACTTCCTTGGTCCATTCCTTTGTGATTGTCTTTATGGAAGCTCAACTTGATCGTTATGGTTCACATACTTAATTCACTGAGATCCTGAGGACCAAATGCTTTCTGAAAAACAAGACTAAAGCTATAACAGAAACACAGGGTGGCCTTCTTAGCTATTAGATTGCAACTGGTTGCATGCCATATGGCTGCCAAGACATTTTTTTCTCTTAACATTTCCCTGCAACAGGATTGACTGCCATTTTTTCTGTGCTTGTGGACACTTGAATAAATTGCTCTCATTTCTTGCCCAAGAATGACAAATGTTGACATTTGAGGGCTGCTTTCCCAGGCCTTCAAATGGTACACACACACACACACACACAAATTTAGTTTCTACCTTTTGTTAAATCTTTTTTTACTGTAAAAAGATTTTTTTTCAGAATGTTCCCAAATATGCCATTATTTCAATGAATTTGAAATGAAGATTTGCATGTGATAAAGCATCATGACCATTTAAATTTTTATTTCTTTGCTAGAGATTTCCAAATCTGTGTTATTACCTTTACAGAAAAACCTGATGCCGCAGAAAAAGATGCTCTAATGTCTGAGCTGAAAATGATGACTCACATTGGAAACCATGAAAATATTGTGAACCTACTAGGAGCTTGTACGGTGTCAGGTAACTTGCAATTGTGGAAAGGTACGAATTAAAACCTCCAGACTAAAAACACTATTAAAGACATCCAAGTCATAAATAATCACTTATTCCTCAGGCTGCTCTTCAATCTCTTCTCTGCTGAATTCCACCTCTGCCCAATCAATTTTGCTGTTCTGTGCTGGACCAAAATAAGATGAACTGAAAGCAAAGTTAAAGCTGTGCAGGTGTACAGAAAAGGGTCCTTTCTGATTGAACTTGCATGAAGTGATACAACAGCCCTTCTGTAGAAGAGGATTTCCTGTTACAGTGGTGATAGCACTGATATGGGCCAATTTATTAAGAGGAGAGGAAAAACTTATCTGGTGTCAGGGACTTTTGTATCCACATGATTATGTTCACATAAGAAATAATTTTTTTTTCTTTTTTTTTAAATCATATGGATCACCAAACAGTGAAGTTGTAGAAAGAAAAGGGAAAATGGCTAAAAGCCAGACAGGAAGGAAAAGAAACCAAAAAAGAACAAAGGCAGGAGGGCCACACAAAGAAAGAAGATGAGGGAAGTGAATAATGGACAGAGGAACAACTTTTTAAGGGACCTATTGTAAAAACAAAGCTGAAGATTGAAAAAAATAAGTAAATATGGGTTAAAATGAAGGCAACAAGGGATTATCACTAATTAATTATTGTGTGACTAATCATTGAGGAAACATACTCAGATATTCCTGTCCCAAGAACTGCTTCTCTGGGCGGTCCAGCAGTGAACAAGAGTGGGTGAGGAGAGGCTAAAGAACAGATGACCTTGGCAAAAGGACAGGATTTTACCCAGTGTTGGTCCATGTCATGAACTATGACACCTGCCACTGAAAAACTTGACTTCCTCAGAAATACCAAGGAGAACAGTTAACTCTTTTTTCCTCAGTTTGCATCAGCAGCAATACTGTCATACAAAGACATCTGAGGGATAAGAGGAAAGCAGAGAAATAGTTTGATGGTGGTGGACTTAGCTGAGTTGAAACTATATAGGCTGCCACAGCCTTCTGGAACATTAGAAAAGATGTGATGGTGTAGGTAGGAGAGCTGCAGTGAAGGCCTGCTTAGTCTGGCAGGGTAGGGCAGGAGTGCTTCCAGCCTTATCCAAATCCCATTTTCAGAAGTATTTACATGGTTCTCAAGACTTCCTTTCCATCCTCTGAGAGAGTTTGCAGGCTGTTTCCAGTGTACCCTACCTTGCTTGGCCGGGGCCTTCTGACAGAAATGGCTGCAAATTCATAGTTGGCTTTTCTGAGCCAGAAGTAGTGATGCCAGTGTAAGGCTTTGCAGGATGATGTGTGACCACTCTGAGCTCCTGCTGGCTTGTCATGACTTTTCTGCGAGCCTGCCTGGGTCAGGTCTTGGATGTATTTTTCCTTTCTTGAGAAAGTGACCTGACCATTATTCTACTCAGACACATCCCCTTGCAAGATCTATCCCTCCTATAGGCCATCTCAGCAAGCACACTTGGGTTTCAGTTGGCCTTCGTGGAAAAAAAAGGATATTTCCAGAAGATAGCACAGATAAATGGAAGGATGTAGGTCAAAGGATACAAATTCACATCATCCAGATAATTAGCAGGGATCATTTTTTACAGTGTGTTGCATCTTTATTGTCTGTGCGGTCCTGCCAGGAAGGATCTTTCTGTTTCTATAGGGATTTTCAGTACACATTGAGAGATGTACCATAAGGAAGAATCAGCTACACAGACTTTCCAAAGGGACGTTACAGTCAGTAAACATTACCTGCCTATCAGCACAGTTTATCTACCTGGGAAGGAAAGATGTTTGAGATGTTTTAGTACAGACTAGTCCTGAGAAAAAATGAGACAGCATTAGGGCTTTAATGGGGAGGGTGCTATAAATAGCAGCAAACATTTACATTTCCAACTATTTCAGGACCAATCTACTTGATATTTGAGTACTGTTGCTATGGTGACCTTCTGAACTACTTAAGGAGCAAGAGAGAAAAGTTTCACTGGACACTGACAGATATTTTTAAACAGCATAATTTCAGCTTTTACCACAATATTCATTTGGACCAAAATTCCAGGTAAAGCATTTAGCAACAGTTTAATATTTTTTAAAACTACTATCACTTCTTAAACTGCATTCTCAGCTGTGCACTAAACTGATGAAAACATTCAATTCTTGAGAATGTGCTTTGACGTACTTTAATAAATAATGCTTTGGGAGGAACTGAGATTTGATTCTCCTTATGATGTTCTTCACACTGGACTGCAGAATACAAGCAATCTCTTGTTTCTCTTTCCAGTTTGGAGAAGTCTCATGTCTGTGCATGTCTGTGCCCAGATTTTTAATATCAGTAACTGATCATGGTTTTCACTGTGAAACCATTTATGTGTAGAAGATTACATGATACACTGTGTGTAACCTTTGAAAATATGTTGCCCGCTCCAGGATAGGGACTCACCTGAAGTATGGTGTAAATACAACTCCGTGCAGAGAAGATGAATTTGAAACCATGCAAAGAAGTCAAAACATAAATGTGACATCTGGCTCAAATGGGATAGTGCTGTTCTCTGAGGAAGGTAAGAGACTGATTGATTTTATCTTTACTAATTCTGTTATTAGGATAAAAAAGATAGATGCTCTTTGTGATGTTGTTCTTGGTAGGAGCACAGGAAAATTCTTAAAACTGTCAGTGGAATTAATCAGAGAGTGAGGAAGCCTGTGGAAAACTCATACTTGGTTATTTTTTACAGATAAAATTAAGGATACAAGCACACAGGTGGATGAAGAAGAGGATTTTAATGTGCTCACTTTTGAAGACCTTCTTTGCTTCTCTTATCAAGTTGCCAAAGGAATGGAATTTCTTGAGTCCAAATCGGTACAGTAAAGGGTAGCAAATTGTTCAGATAGAAAAGGCAGTAAAAAACCATCAGATTATAAAAGGCAGGTTGAAGAACAGAGACACTCAGTGGCAAGCTTGAACTATACCTCCTTCCCTGGCTTAACAGCAAAGGCTGAATTGCAGTTTTAGGCACCACTCTGAGTAAGAAGCATCCGCACTGAACACTTGTGCCTGCTCTGGCCCTGTCCCCTAGCCATGATCAAACAGGGAGCATCCAGCTTGCCCATTCACAAAACTGTTTAAGTGGAAGGAGGGAGCAACTCAGAGAGCAGGGAGTTGTCTTCCTCTGATACTAAATGCTGCAGAGCATTAACCATTCCTTTCCTTCTAAGTGCATTCACAGAGACCTTGCTGCCCGGAATATACTAGTGACCCATGGAAAAGTGGTGAAAATATGTGATTTTGGCCTTGCCAGAGATATAATTAATGACTCCAACTACATTGTCAGGGGAAATGTAAGTTCATGAGCACTCTCTGGCTTTCATACCATTGTAAGAATTATAAGGAACCAAGAAAGTGAAGTTTTAATTTTTAAATTCCTTGTTAGCTTTGCAGATATCTGTACCGAAAGTGCAGACATCTCACTTTTTTCTGCCCCTGGCAAATGCAGATTCTTAGCTTATGATTAAACTAATCAAGCTAGTACTGTAAATGAAATGATACCCATGTTCTTTCTAAAGCACACTGAAATCCACTGATGGAAGCACTGGGAGTCGTTTACTATTGCAGACAATAATAGTATAGGACAATGTGGGGACATCCCAGATCCTCTGCCTGTATGAAGAAGTACAGTGTGGGCTTCTCCATCTGAGCCACTCACTCTAGAAGTCGTAAGAAGGAAGGCAGCTCTTCCAGGACTGAGCTCATCTCTCCTTAAATAGTCATCTAAAATGGATGAGATTAATTGACTCCTTAGAAGTGCCCATTTCTCTCTATAACAGGAATTTCAAAGGACTACTAAGAGAGACACAGCTCTTGACATGGCAAACATGAATTGATCATATTCAAGCAGTGAGAACTACAGTGAGTCATCTAGAAAGCCTGTGTCAAAGCATGACCTGGCCTCCTTTCCCCCTGTCTTTACAGGCTCGTTTACCTGTTAAATGGATGGCTCCTGAAAGCTTATTTGAGAGAACGTACACAATGAAGAGTGATGTCTGGTCATATGGAATATTACTATGGGAAATATTCTCTTTGGGTATGTTTTGTAATAGGACAAAAAAGCAGTGTTTGGTTTTGTTAGCTTCTGAATTAACATGTATTCTCCAATAATTTCCACAGGTGTAAATCCCTACCCCGGTATTCAGGTTGATACAAATTTCTACAAATTAATACAAAGTGGATTTAATATGGACCAACCATATTATGCTACAAAAGATGTGTAAGTGTACTTCTTGCCTGATGCAGAGTATGTGAATTTATATTTACCAGGTCACTGTTTGAATGACCTTTTATTTATTGTATACACTGTCTTGCTCATAATAAGTTGCAAAACATGAGATCTTCCTCTAACTCTGGAAAAGGCTGCCTGATCCTGCAGGTTTTGTTCTAAAGCAGAAGTGATCAACACTAAAGGTTATGTGTGTTTGAAAAGACTAATTTATCATATTTATTTAATTGTGCCTTCCTTTCCCAGGGAACAATTCTTGTTCCCAGATCAGAGATATTTTTTTTTCCCTTGTTTTCCTTTGCTTTTTTTCTTTTTTTTATTTTCCTTTATTTTTTTTCCCAAGAAAAAAAAAAATATCAGTTTTGAATATTGACTAAATCTTTGGTGGGTTTTTTTCTAAACTTTTTTTTTTTAATTGAGCTTTACTACATTTGTTTTGGTTCAGGGTGGCTAGGGATCCTGTTAGATAAGAATCTTGCTAAGGAAGAGTTGGGGGGAGCTATTTCTGCGCTCTCAGTATATGATTTTTAGCCTGTGCCTCTGTGCCTGGGTGGGCTTTGCCTAGAGGTGGATCCCAGGGGACAAGAGAAGATGATAGGGAGCTATGAGACCTGGAACATGGAGAAGAAGGAAGGACTTTGGATTGTCTGAGCTCTTCTGGCAGACATTTCATAGATGGTCTAGGGACTCAGTGCCTTGCTATGACACTGTACTGCTCTTATCCTCTCCATGGAAATGGCATTACAGGTACAAGTGACTCTGACAGGATGACCCATGAAAGATTGCTGTGGTGCTTATAAATATCAGGGAACCTCTTGTCCCAGTAACTTTGGAAGGAACTTTAATGGATAGGTGCTGCACAAGTGCCTGATGAAACTGCAAAATCTCTAAGGTGGTGTTTACATTTTAGAAAGACATTTGTTATGTTAAATTACATCAAAAGACTTGCTGTGAAAAGTGCTCTCAAGAATACATAGTCCACAAGGAGCAGGTTCAGTCCCAGAGACAGATAGGAATTGTTTTCCTACAATTTTCTGTATGGAAGCTGGAAAACAGGGTTAGCATGCCAGTATGTGCCAACCAGGATGGAATTCTGGTCCCAGTTCTATGAGGAGGATTTTACTAAGGACTCTTGTAAAACCATGTTCTTCATTTCACCCTTGATCCTTATCTTTCTGTGTCTTTTCCTTAGATGCAAGAGAGTAGTTCTGGCCTGTTTCTATAAAATCATTCTGATGCCCCATGATTCCCATTCAAATCCTGCAACACTATGTAGTCATTTATAGATAGTCCAAGAGCTAACATATTTTCTGTACCACCTCTTTGCTTCTGCAGCTATTGCATGATGCAGTCCTGTTGGGCCCTTGACTCCAGAAAAAGACCCTCTTTTTCTTGCCTGGTTTCCTCTCTTGCAGATCAACTGGCTGAGGCAGAAGGAGCAGTAAGTAAACACAGAAATACCAACAATGTGAACAATGTTTGGGTTTGACTAGGGGAGTTTGGGGGGTTTTTGTGTAGCTCCATAGATCAGAATGAGCTGAGGAATAGCCTTCTGCTTTCTCTTGAAGTATACAACTGTGTTATGGATACAGTGCCCATGGATCTATGTAAGAGTCTGGGGCATTTTTTCTGCCATCAGAAAGAATCCTGACCTTCCTGATGAGGAGTTTCTTCCTCCCACTGCCTGCACTGGGCCTCTGGAAAGCTGAAAGGTCTCAACCTGTGCTGTGGGGATGTGCTTCCCCTATGCAGGAGCTGGTGCAGTTTGCTCTGGTGATGCTGATAGATGCCATGGGAGGGGAGCTGATGCCAGGAATCTCACAAGGGGTCACCATAGGTATGTGCTACCATGTCCTCACAGACAGAGTGCTGCATGTCCTCCTCAAAGGTCCAAATACTAAACAGGATCTGAAGAAGCCCTGTTCCATTCATACCAGACAGTTATCTCTTCTTCAGGGACAATAACTTCTTTCCAAACTACCACTTTCTACCTGGTTATCCACCCTGGGCTAGACACACTATTTCCCAGTGCGGTGTCCTTAAGAACCTTTTGGGATATGAGGAGTGACTCTTGCCTTTGCAGCATTGAGCTTCTCAGAAGGCTGTTAACCTGGCAGAAGCTGTCAACTGTAGGAAAGAACTAATAAGCAACTTCAAAGCACTATGTCTATGAAAAAAATCTTCCTTTACAGTCCAGTGCCATCCCTCAACCCAGCTCTTTTTGGCTAGATAAGATCCATGTCACTTAGGCAGTAGTCTGGACTCCCTTTGGAGTCAGTGGGAAGTAAACTAGCAGACATGAGTGTGATTCTCCCTCAAGAGGGGGTGGACTGTACATGACTAGTGTCTGCTTCATGAGGAGAAGAGCAGGCTTCCAGGTACAATAAGTAATAATAGAAGATGTCTTTTATTTCCTCTTCCTAATTCTAGTTTTACCAGAATATGAAGAAAAATTCTGCTACAAACAATTCCAGCATCAAAACTAAACCAGGAAGTGTAAGCAGGAATGAGGAGTCTCTGCTGTTCCCAACTGAGCACCATAATGAAGACCCTCAGGCTGAAAAATAATCTGGGTTGTGGATTTGATTATTTTCATAAACTCTGTGTAGGATAAGTGTTTTACACCAGCTCTGAGAAGATATTTTGTCACCAAATGCAGCACTGTTTGCATTTTTTGTGGTCCCATCCATATTTATGTGACTCTGAGAAGAAGAGATGATTCATTTATTTGAATTCAGCAAACACATCTATAGCAAGACAGGTCTTTTTGCTGCCTCTCTACAACTGGATATCTCTTTTCCTGGTGTTATGTAAATAGCATCAAACCAACGTATTGAATTCATACTGTTCTTGCCTCATCACAAGCAAACATGAGAAAATCCACAGGTTTTTTTAGTCAATGTTTACAAGCATTGACTATGCACTAAAAAGAGATGGTTTGATTTCCAGAGGTGCTGTTCACAACTTCATCTCCAGATGTCACTGAGTGTTAGAAAAACAAAGACCATTCGAGTAGCCAACTTTAGATGACAAGTTTTAGAGTTTCATCAGTCTTGTTTTTACAAGGAACTCTTAATTTAATTGTGTATAACTGTCTTATCCTGGATATTTCAGTCGCTGTAAAGTAGTTGACCGGTGTCATGTTCAGGTGAGTTCATTTTATCAAGCTAGAAGTACTTGGGTGGCCTCTAGTCATCCAGGTTACATTCTGCAACTGCTGGTGAGACCTAGGCATTTGCAGTGAGTCATTCCTTTCTATCTAAAATAAGAATCTAAAATAAACAGGAGGATTGATATTTGGAGATAACCTTCTACCTCCCTGTTCTAGAAAATCCAGGTGGTAGTCTCCAGCTGGAAGTCTCATTTCAACTGAATTACAGCTAATTCCATTCTGGGGGCTTTGTGTGTTTTAATATCAAATAAAAAATGTTTAATTTTGAATAAACTATCTTCTATAGCAATTTAGGAGTGTAATATCATCACTCCCAATTCCCACATATCAGTCTGGGTGTATGAATCCTGCTGCACTAAAATGAGAGTATTACCTATTTAACTTTCTCGCAGAGTTCCAGGACAATAACCAGAGGCTTGATGTGTTTTCAGTATAGTTAGAAAGACAATTATTTTCATTATGAGGTTAGGAATTTGTAAATGCAACCTCCGTCATGATTAACAGGATACATTTGTCTGCATCTCAGTGAATGAATATGAGAATGTATTGGTTAATAGTTTTCTTTTTTTACATTTTGCAAGGTGCTAACTTAATTTAGGATTTTTCAGTGACATGTGTTATAAATTAATAACTTTTTTGATAGAATATACTATAAATTTAGCTGCTCTTTACTAATTTTGTCTGAAAATAATGTTGTAATACAGTGATTGTGATTTGTATATTTTTGTTGATAGTTAATAATTAACAAGGAGTCATAAATTTTTTAATCAGATATAAACTGCCAAAGAGTAATTTTGAAATATTCAGATAGAAATAAAACTTTAACATTTCTTTTTCTGGAAAACGTATATTATTTTTAACATACTTTCAAAGTGTTCATCTGCAAGATATCACTGTTCAGCACTGTTAACACACAGCCCTCATCAGCTGGAAAGAGGATCTTGAGTGTCTTGTGCAGACAGTTTTCAGCTGTCAGAACTAGAGGAACTTAATGCTGAACTGGTCACATCCAAGCCTAACTGACCCTGGAAGCTAGCAGATGTAAACTTGGCTCATAGAAAAGCAGATGGGAATCCCATGAGCTTTAAAACATGCCAGGGATTTGTGTCAAATATTCTTCCACGAGAATTAAAAAGAAGTGGGTAGGGGTCATCTGGCCCCATCATCACTACTAAGCTGAGACTTGGGAATATAAAGGAAAACAGAGAACCTTGGAGCTAACACAACTTCTCATGATGCACACATGAAAAGCAGATCAGGTAACACAGCACTCTGTGAGGAAGTGCAATCAGGAGAAAAACCCTCCTGTAAGGGCTGATCATGTGTAGAGTTGTACACGTGCTTCTCCACACAACAGAGAGAGATGGCACAAAGCTGCAAGAGGTACTGAGTGAAAAATAGTATCTTCTAGGAGCACATTTCCTTTCCAGGATGCTTCCAACACAACTTAGCAAAATGGTTTGCTGAGGCTTGTGTAGAGCCACAGGCAGTGGAGTAGTTTCACGATTCTTAAAGGAAAATGTCCACATTTCTCTTATTAGAATCCAGACCCCTAATCTGTGTCTCCAGGAGCTGATTGCCTGGAGAAAGTGACGAAGTCCCCCCTGTAGTGAATGGAGAGAGTTAAGCTTGTTTGAAGACCTCCAGCAGAGATGCCTTTAGTCTAAGCTGCGTGCATTAGGCTAGGCTGAGACTTACAAAGATTCAGTAATCATTGATGCAGGAAGAAGAGTAGAAGGAGTTGAGGTCAATTCAAGGTGCCAAAGGGCAAAGGACACTGCACTCTCCTACTTAGCAGTAGCAGAAATTAGAAGGAAGATAAATTTGACAACCGAAGCTAAAGAACAGGATGGCATAGAGTGATCTGTCCTAATTTTCTTTCCCTTCTACCTGTAAGAGCACCCCTCGGAGCTGGCAGCCCGTTCCCGAGGAAGAGTCCCCGCGGGATGCCACGCGGCAGCCCGGGGACAGCCGCAGCTGGCACTAGGTGGAGCTCCGCGACCGCGGCTGCCGGGCAGGCAGTGACGGAGCGGGTGGTGCAGAGGGGACAAGGAGCCGGGCTGGCGCTCAACAGAAGGGCCTGGGCCAGCCGCGGTGTCTGGACCAAAGCTACAGGACACCGGGAGACCAGAGCTGGGGATAGGGGTGTCGGCCAAAAGGAATTCACAGCCAAAACTTCGTAGCAGAAACCGCGACTGGCCCAGTTCCAGGGCAAACGACTCAGTCCCCGACCTCAGTGCGTTCTCCCAAACAACCATGCCCGTGTGTCACAGGCAGCAGGGACAAGAAAAAGACTCTTGTCTGGATCGAGAGAAACTGGAGGTGCTCCTCCAACACGTCCCACTCTTGTGTTTGGGATACCTGAGATGGGCTCTGGGAGAAGCTGGGGCTAACCATGTGTTGAACCAGAAGAGGAGAGCAGAACTGACCCTGTCATGCATGCTGGCAGTGGCTTTCAGTCCACATGTTCATGGAGGGAACTGTGAAATGGGATGAAGAAATCCAAGGTCATAGCTGCGACAGAACTATTTGCAGACAGGTTATTTTTTAGGAGGCAACACTTCTCCTGGAAACTATTTTGGAGGCAAAAATCAAAGCAGGTAGAAGATAATTGGATTAGGACATTCCCCACGGAGCTGGATACATCAAATCTCAGTCCCCTACTCCCAGACACAGCACTAGATCAAGTGCTCAGTGTCTCAGGGGTCACTCTTCCCAGCCAAATGCAGTGCAGCACCGAGCTGATGCCTTCTTCCCTCCCCCATCAGTGGCTAATTAGTTAGACTATGCAAAGCAAACCAGCTTTAAAAAAAAACAAGGCACAAAAAGACCCATCCAGATTTGTGGTTGAAGAGGCCACGGATCACTTCAGAAAGAGCTGGGACCTGAGCTCAGCTTCCTCTCACCCTTGGTGAGCATCCCAGCACTACAGACTGACAGGGAAGAAGTCCCTTCCAGGCAGGCTGTCTCAGACCAGGGCTGGATTCAGGCTTCCTGACATATTTACCAGTGATGACATAAACAGAGGGACTGCTCAGGTCAGGGATTCTGTCTTATAGGTCACTGACACATTAGAATTTATGTGTTTAAGGCTGTGCTGGAAGACTGATAGAGTAACATTCCTAGCAGAAGTGTAGGTGCCTTGGCATACAATCTGGTTCAGATCTCAGTCGAGAAGAAATTTTGAAGACCTGTGTTGAGCAGAGAGGTGGGAAAGTGGTGATGCTCCTGTGGTCACTTCCACAGAGACGCGTGAAGATTGGGATGGGATCCAGTTCATTTGATACTGCTTGGTTGGGATGAAAACCCACCGGAGGTCCTGACAGTGACCCAGTCCTCCCTCCATGTGTTACCTACACCCATTCATGATTCTTTGCACTAAGTTAATTCTAAGTTAAGCTTTGGCACACAGCTGTGGCAGCCCATATATGCCCAGAGAAACCTCTTTCCAGGTGCAATAGGGTTCCCCTTCCTCCATGCCCTATGCAATGTCTACATCACCTTCTGAAAAAAGCCCAGAAGTTGCTTCTAATGACAGCCCTCCAGTCCCACCAGTGCCATGACAGCACCATCCTCAGAAGGGGTTTGGAAGCTTCAGATCCTAAAAAGAAAGAGATGCTGTGTTCTAGTTTCCACTGTATTTCTCTTGGAGAAGCGATTGCCTGATGTGGACTAAGATCTCCTTTGGAAGACCTTCCTACGCGTGGCTGTGCTCTGGGTGTGGAGGGACTGGGGAGCTAAACTGAGGCAAAGCAGGGCTGGTCCCCGGGAGCTGAGCAGCGAAGGAGCGCCCAGGGGAGGGCAGCGTGAGCCATGGCTGGGAGCCGACCCTGGGTCTGCCTGTCCATATCTTCCGCTCCTTTTCGGGCTTCTTTTTAGACCAGAAGAAAATGTGGTGAGACTCCCCTCCCAGGAATTAGAAGAAGACAACTGGGAGCAGATGAGAGGTGGTGAAGAGCAGTGAGTTAGTTACTCCTTGGAGCCAGGAGGTCTGAGATTTTATTTTGGATGGAACAGGTGTGCCAGTGGAGAAAGACAGATCTTCTCCTGTCTTCTCACAGCCCCAGAATAAAGAAAGGTGGGAGCCTTGGCAGGTTACCTGCCAGGCCAAGAAACCACTTGGCGCTTGCCTGCTTTGGACTCCTACATTTTCTAATATGAAATATCGTCCACAAAGCACCACGACCCTTCAGGGATGTATACAGTTATGGCCTCACAAACAACAAACCATCTGCATGGGCCAACATCACCCTGTGTGTCTGCTGACTGACAGAGTTTGCAGGATTGGGCTTGCCGCAAAACACAGGCTGAGGGAGATGGTGGTATGGGGCAATCACCCCACTGCATCTCGCCATGGAAGGGCCTGAAGCCGGCAGGGGGAATAAATCAGCAGGACTAGTTGCAGAGACGGGAAGACATGCCCATAGGGCATGCATCATCTCCCTGCTGAGCTTATGTTTTAATGCTGGGAGATGTAGGAAATGAATCAGTGAGGAAGACAATGAAGACACTAGAGTTTATATTGCCCTTGGGAGATGGGGACAGTCCGAGGACTCGCTGGTGGCAAATGTGTGCAAACCATTTCACAGCTGGAATTTGGTGTTTTGCTCGGCGTGGGAGTCGACACGCGTGTTAGTGGCTCTTTCCCGCCAGCTGGGCCGGGGCTTGTAGTTTCCCGGGGAGCGGTGTGTCTCTGGGAGACAGCTGGAAGGCCGGAGAGCACCCTCTGCCTCGGGGTCCCGGCCCGGCCGTGCCTCGCCGCAGAGCCGAAAGCGGGCGCCTCGGGAGCACCGCGCTCCGGTTACATCCCGCACCGGGCGCTGCTGGTGCCGAGGGAGCGAACAGGGGCCCTGCGTGCTGCGGGGAGCGTCCGTGGGCGGACGGGGGGTGTCCTTGGCGGGGAGGTGTGATAACAGTCGAACTCTGAGCTCCCTTCCAGGGAGTGGGACGGCCCCCGCCCACACCAGCCGGGACCGCGCCGCCGGGGCCGCCCCGCGTGTGCCCGCTGCCGGGTCACTCACGGCTCCCGTGACCGGATCAGACCCCGACTCTCCCAGGTGGGACATGCCAGCAAAGTCCGGGCACAAGCGCTCTGCAGGCGGCCGAGGCGCGCTGCAGGCGGCCGAGGCGCGCTGGTGGGGCTTTTCTTCCCTGTGGCATTTAAAAATGATAAAATAAAATAATAAAATAAAATAAAGTAATAAAATTCAACCAAGGCTATTTCCTTAGCCAGCAGATGTGTGCCGGAGGCCTCTGGTCGCGGTTCACCGGAGACTTCCAAGAGAGCTGAGCAATGCCAAGCCCACGTAAACAGGGTCAGGGAGCGCGACAGGGATCAGCCTTTGGTCCTCCCGCGTCGGACAAACCGAGTGTCTCCCCAGGAGGATCTGGCCACTGGACCCGAGCGGCTGCGATCACACTCATTGGCCTCCGGCTGAATGAAGCTTCTGGTGTATAGTATTATTTATCATTATTTTTCCCCTTCTTTTCTGCTTACGTTCCTACTTCCTGAAGGGGAGCAGGGCGATGTGAACTCAGGCCTGACAGCACCTGTGCAAAGAGGCAGGGCCGGCCGGAGCCGCGGGGGCGACCCGTGGCGGGTGCTGGTGCGGGGCGGCGGTGCCCTGGCTTGGCACAAGGTGCCACCTTCCTCCCCGTCTCTGCTTCCTTCCCAGCAACACAAATCCGCTCGGGCGCGATCGTTCAGCATCTAACCCGCTCCTAGAGGCATGTGCTTAAACAAGACGAGTATCAAGCCCATGATAAAAGTATTCTGCAACGTAATCTACATCAAAGCCTCGGGGGCTGCCGGCTTGAAAAGATCCAAGATGTTTTCTAAGTCCTTATCATGTCTGTGCTTAGGGGGAGTCATAAATTCCACAGGTCGGACTAACTAACACACGATTCCTCCTTCCCTTCTCTCCCCATGGTCACCAAAGGGCTTTCAAGCGGGCTTTTTTTCCCCTTCCTTTCTTTTTTTTCTTTTTTTTTCTTTTTTTCTTTTTTTCTTTTTTTTCTTTTTTTTTTTTTTTTTAACCTTGCAAACAAAGCTCCCGGTTCCATGTCGTTAAGGTCCTCCCCCATACCCCACCCCGAGATTTTCCTAAGTCACGGAAAAATAAATTCTTTAAAGCACAAAACTATTAGAAGTAAAGACGATGAATCCGCATCCCCACAAGGGTCCCGCTTAGAGGGAGCAGTTGGTGGAGGAGGGATCGCGGGCATTGCGCGGCACTCGGTCTTTCCCGAGGCTTATGGGGAAGTCTCTGGTCCAGGACGGGGTTCCTCTTGCTATGCTGCTCGGACCATTATCCCCCAGTCCGCCCCAGCCCCGTGGCCCGAGGCGACGATGAGCGGCGGCTCCGAAGCGAGGTGTCCGCTCTAGACCCGGGCACCGGCCGCGGCCTGCCCCCCGGCATTCCTCCGCAGTCGTGCCGCTGCCCTGACTCCCCTTCGGAATAATGTCGGAAATTATTTTTTCAGATCAAGACGTAAGGTTGAAGCTGAAGGAGGAAGGCGGGGTGCCCGGCGTCTGCCCAGTGGTCATCGTGGCGGGGAGGGGGAAGATACTTCCCTGCAAGCAGTGTCCCCCATCAGGCACTTGTCAGCTTGAGAGGCGTTGAGTCACATTTTCCCCTGAGGATCTAAAGAAATAGGGAAGAAAAAAACCAAAACAACAAAACAACAAAACACGAAGGAAGCAAAGAGGGAGATACCAGGCCTTCGCCCACTCTCTGGTGTCGGGGTCCGGTCCTGGGATCCCCTCTTCTCTCCCAGAGCTGCAGCTCTGGGCCAGGGTCGGCGGGAAAACCCAAGACGAAGGCAGCAGGGAGCGGGCAGCTCCCTCCTCCAGAACGGAGCGGAGTAAAGGGGGGAAACCCGACCGAGAGAGAGACCTTCTCTCCCCACTCTCCTCGAGAAGCCCCGATCTCTGGGTAGGTCAGGAAAGGGGACAAATGGGGAAAAGAAGCCCCACCAGCCTCACAGGCATGTAGATATGTGCGGCTCAGGATCCCTCTTATTGTAAGACAAGAGGGTCCCGGCGGCAGTGTATCCTCACCCCCAGCAGCCGGGCAGATCGCTGGGACAGGTCGGGTCCGGGGGGCAGCTGTTCGGCGGCGGAGGATGCTCCAGAGTATTTATCCGCGGGGGAAGCGGGACTCGTCCCCCCCCTCCGCCGGCTTAGAGTAGGGGACGGCTGGTAGGGCCGGTCTCCCCAAGTCCTGCCTGTACTCCGGGGGCAGCTGGGATCCCTGTCCGAATGGCAAAGTAGGTAAGCAGAGCCGTGCGCTCGCTGCAATGCCAGATGATTGCGGTGCTGCCTCGGAACCATGTCCTGCTCCTTCGCCGTCGTCCCGGGACTCTCATCTGACTCCGCGGCCGATGGCCTTCATCCCGGCCAGCATGAGCTGGCGTCAGGTCTCACCCCGAAACGCTACCACTTGCCTGCCAGGGATTCACTGATGTAGCCTTAGACACAGAACCGGCCTCTTTCTGGGCAGGTCAAGATTGTGGTGCGTTTTTAATACAATATGTTGAGAGTTTTGTCATTTTAATGACCCCTTTCTCCGTTTATGGCATCATCAAATTCACATCTGCATAGATCGGCTCTGTCGGTGCTTATCGGGACAGGTGGTTACATTGAAGGTACACAGCATCTCTTTTCCAGAGTTACATTTCAGTCTCCTGCTCAGAGAGCTCTGGGGGCTTTAAGTCCCACTCCCTCTCCCCGGTACGCCACTGCTGGGGCGGGGGGGAGGTGTCATAGCGGGAATGGGCAACAGGGAGAGAAATCCCTCCGGAGAAGGCAGCTAGCAGGCGTTCCTGCATCTCTGCTGTTGTGTTGCTGTTATCGTAGGTTCGCATCCGCGGCAGTCAGCGACAGCCTGAGAATGACAAGTGACAGTGTGGGCGCAGGCATCACCGGCTGTGTGGAGGGTGGGGGTACCCCGTTCCTCGCATCCGGGGTATCCATAGCGGCTCCGAGTGGGTCGCCCGTGATCTCTTCCCCAGGAGCGATGCTCCATCCTTCACCTCTTGAGCGCCCCGGTCTCACAGGGTCACTGATAATGGACCCCTCTGGATATTTAGGAAGAGGTAGCTGAATTATTCCCACTGGCATTAAAACATGGCTTTGCGTCAACCCCACGCTCAGCGCCAAAGGGCCCAGTAAAATGGGGTGGAAGGAGAGGGTAGATTTTCAGGGAGTGCGAATAGGGAGATCTGCCTCTGCAGAGCTGAAATCCGCCCTCAGCTGCAAGACGCCCCGTCTTAATGACACTCCTCGGTGTGCAGAACAGCACCCACGTGGAAAGAAATATACCCTTGGGACACGGCCACAGGGATCTCCGTACTAATACCTGGGACACGCGTGTCCGGGATAGCGCGGGGCCTGTGGGAGAGGCCCCGTAGAACCCAGCCGCAGCAGCCCCAAGGGGAGCGGGAGAGCCAGCGAGGACGGCTGAGACAGTGCTGCGCTGCTCCGGCTCTGTGTGCTGCGAAAACGGGGGCACATTCCCGTCCCCATCCATTTTTTTTCTCGGCGGTTGAAAGGTTTCCTCGCTGTGTCATGAGAAAAGATGCGAATATGCAAACGTCGTCTCGCATTGTCCCCGCTCAGGGTGAAAAGTTAAAGCATAAAAGCGGCTGGGGGAAGCTGAGAGGGGGTCGCCTCTTCAAAGGAGACTGGCTGGGCCGGGGGAGCCGGCTGCCGCTTACCCGGGAACCGCCCTTCCAGGGCCAACATTTCCACAGGGTTTCCAAGGCGTCGGGGAGGGAAAAAGTGAGTGTGTGTGGAGGGGCAAGTCCTTGGGTTCCCTGCGGGCTCGGCCGCGCCACAGAGAGGGAATCGCACCCTGAGGTGGCAGGCTCCAGAGGCTAATGATTGCCCCCTTGGGGAGAACCACCCTCTGCCTCGGTCCCAAGGCCCCCGCGGTCCCAAGGACGGAGGGATGATCCGGCCTTGCTCCCGCGGTGGATCCGAGGGCAGTGGGTGTTTCAGACGAAAGCACTCCCAGTCTTCGTCCTTTCCCAGACCCGAGGCCCAGCCTAGGCGCGCTCGACCTCGAAACTCTGCAGGCACACGCGGAGGAAGGAGACAGCACCCTCGGAGTGGGGATTTCTCCTCTTACCTCGCCTTCATCGCCCGTGACCGAGTGGGACCGGGATCGGGTGGGAAGCGCACTGGAAAAAGCAGTAGGCCGTCGCGATGTGTTTTGTTGCTTAAAACTACCACGACAAAATGGCTTTGTGGATTTTTAATCAAAACTCCCTCCTCTTCCGCCTCTTCCCCCTCCACCTCCCAACCCCGAGCACGGAGAAGAGCTGGTTAAAGTGCTGCCTGCAGATCGGCCGTGATACACGGCTCCCATATTCCCACCCTCGCCCTTAGATCTCCCTCTCTGTCTTTTGCAAGTCTCTTGATTTCATCCTTTGAACCTGTGATTGGAGGTTAAAGTGCACCAGGTTGCAATGGAAGGAGGAAGCTCTTAAACAATAAAGGCTTGAATATTTAGCTGTGATCAGGTCGCTGCCCTCTCCTTATCTTTTTAAATGCAAATCGTCTTTTAGGGGTAGTAGCTATATACCCAGCGCCTCTCCACGTCACCTGCCTTTGGTGTGTCTGGGCCATTACTAATAGAGCCTTGTAAACAATCGTTAATCATGTAAGGGCTGCAGGCCATTGGATTCGGACCGGGAGCGCGGAGGAGCGCGGAGCGCAGAGCGGGGCCGCGGCCCCTCCGCCTGCCCCCTCCCCGCCCCGGGCAGCCCGGCCCCACGCAGCAGGCGCGCCGCGGCGAGAGCCCCGAGCAGCATGTGGAGAGCCGCCACCGGGGCACCGCCAGCATGTACGTGAGCTACCTCCTGGAGAAGGACGGGCCCATGTACCCCGGCCCGGTGCGGCACTCGGGGGGACTCAACCTGGCGGCGCAGAACTTCGTGGGCGCCCCGCAATACGCGGACTACGGCGGGTACCATGTGAACCTCGACGGCACCCAGTCCCCCGGCCCGGCCTGGCCCGCGCCCTACACCGCCCCGCTCCGCGACGACTGGGGCACCTATGGCCAAGGGGCACCGCCGGCCGCCGGCTCCGTCCACGGCCTCAATGGGGGCTCCCCCGCCGCCCCCATGGCCTACAGCCCCGCCGACTACCACCACCACCACCACCACCCGCATGCCCACCACCACGCCGGCCCCGCGCCCCACTGCTCCGCCGGGGTCATGCAACCTCTCAACGCCGCCAGCGTCGCCGCCAGCGCCGCCCCCGAGCCGCTCTCCCCCGGCGGGCAGCGCCGCGGCCTCTGCGAGTGGATGAGGAAGCCGGCGCAGCCCCCGCTCAGCAGCCAGGGTAAGTAAGTGCGGGCCGGGAGGAGGCGGGCAGGGGGCTGCCCCGCCGACGGCTCCACCGGGGCGCCGACGGCTCCCCGTGCGCCGTGTAGCGCGGGAGAGCTTTTTTGCGGGGAGAGCTCCCCGAAACAAACGCCCCGAGGGCCGGTCCTCGGGAGCACAGGGCTGCCGGCCTATGCCGACAGCCCGTCAGCGCCGCCGAGAGCGGCCCCGCTGCGGTGCCGGGCCGGCTGCGGTAGGAGCGGCGCTTCTCCAGGGCGCAGCCGCTGCCGGCCCCGGGGACTCTGTGCCCGGGGGGCGCTCCGACGGAACAGGGTTGAATGGCCCTGATCCCGAGGAAATGGTCGCTCTTCCTCCCACTGCTCCGCTCTCCTGCTTATAGCCACTTAGAAGATTTTTATAACCAATTATAGTCATATAAATCATCGGCCGGTGTCGCTCCGCATTTGTTTCTGAGTCACTGGGCGCCTGCCCTTTATTAACGTCTCCGTGCGGCCAGGCCTCCCAGGCGGCCGCCCGTCGATTCCTACGGGCTGTGCCGTGCCCCTGGCCGGGCCGGACCGTGCCAGCGGGGCCGGGAGGTGCGAAGGCGTGCCCCGCCGGTGCCCCGGCGGCGGGAGGCCGGTCCCGGCTGCTGCAGGCAGGACGGGTCAGGCCGTGGCCGGCGCCACACTCCCTTGTGATGTTAATACCCCTGCAGACCCTCTCTTTTATTCCCCCCCTGCATCTGCCAGGAGAGTTGCGCGTCCCCCACTTTGATATACGTCTTCCACTACTGCTGTCTCCTCTTTTTCCTTTTTTTTTCCTTTTTCTTTCTCTCTTTTTTTTAACATTTATATATATAGTGGTCAAAAAAAAAAAGTATGGTGACTTTGGCAGTAAATAACAATTTATGTCATTCCCCTCTCATCCCCTGCCTTGCGCGACCGGCGGGAACGGCGGGGGCTCCCCGGGCGGCTCGAAGTGGTGATCCCGGTTACTCCCGAGGCCGCCGCGCCTCAGTGCCCCGGTGCCGACCGCTGGCAACAGCCATGTCCCGGGTGGCGATGGCAGTGGAGCTCGTACAGGCCCGTCGCTCTTCCCATAGCAGCCCGTGGTGTTCCCACAGTTTGAGCTTGTGCGGCGGTGGCCGGTCCCTTGTCTCCATTCAAATTCTGCCTTTGGAGCCAGTGTTTATGTTAATGTGCAGAGCTGGGGGGATGAAAGCGCCTGCCGCCATTTGTTCAGTAGTGGTAATTCAAACAGAATGTGGCTGTCATTAAGGCTTTGAGAAGGGTTTTTCTTTGATAAGATCTCCTTGTCCTGCATTGTTTGGGATTGTGTTCCCTATTCACTGGCTCTAGGGAGTTTTCTCTGATCAGGCTTGTATCTTTACAGGGTGCTTTTGTTGTGGTTTTCAGAGAGTTTACCTGAACAAAGTCAGCTTGCTAGCCATTAAGCACCTTGGGGGCAGAGACTCCCCTTCGGCTTCCTGGGGAACGGGAGGGTAGGGGACACAACCAGTTAAACAAGAAACCCTCGGGAGAAAGGAGGTCACCGGCTGCGGCGATGCACTCTGACCGGCCACACTCTGGCATCCGTCTTCGGATTTTGTTGGGATTTGAATTTTCGGGGTTTGGTTAGCTTTTTTTTGGTTAATTGGTTTTTTGGTTTTTGTTTTTAATTGAGCGCTCAAGTTGCACGTCACACTTCCGGGGTCTCCAAGAAACCCCTTAAGTCTCTTCGCCGACGTCTGAGCAGAAAAGGAGAAGCTGGGCCGGGACCCGAGCTGTCCCCGCGACCGCTCCGGGTTCTCCGCCCTTAGATCGGTGTTTCTCGTTTAGAAATTAAATCCCCGGGTCCTGAAAGGGACTTTTCTTTCTTTCCCTTTCCCCCTCTCTCTATAAAAAGTTTGTTCTCGCTGGGGAAGGCAAAACAAAACCGAAACCCAATAAGTGCACAATGAAGGTGTCCCCGCGCAAGGCAGGGGCGTGTGGCGGGGCTAGGGCTGGCAGCCGAGGCTGAGAGCCTGTGCCTGGTGTGCCCATACCTGCGGCACGCTTGGGATTTGTATCCCATTCCCCAAGGAAGTGCAGAACGTCTTCTCTCTCCTCTGCTGCGCTCAGTAGAGCCCAGGGCGGGGGAAGAGAGCAGGAAACCCAGGAGGTGGGTGGGAGAACTGCTCCTGATCGTTCTGCGCCACAGGGGGGAGAGCCACGACCAGAGCCTTTGGCTTTGACTTTCTCAACCACGGCTTTTTTCTCCGCAGTTAAAACCAGGACGAAAGATAAGTACCGAGTCGTGTACACTGACCACCAGCGGCTGGAGCTGGAGAAGGAGTTTCACTACAGCCGCTACATTACCATCAGGAGGAAAGCGGAGCTAGCCTCCAACCTGGGGCTGTCGGAGAGGCAGGTCTGTCCCACGAGTGGTGCTCCCCACGTGTGGCCGGGCTGCGCGGAGGCAGGGATGCGCGGGACGGGGCTGCACGGGGGGCGGAATGCGAGGGGTTGGGATGCGCTCTCGGTGCGAGCCCCTGAGACGGGTCACATCCATGGCAAACTGCCCCCCCTCACTCCCTTGTCTCCCACCGGCAGGTGAAAATCTGGTTCCAGAACAGGCGGGCGAAAGAGAGGAAGATCAACAAAAAGAAGCTGCAGCAGGCGCAGCCCGGCGGCGCGGAGCCTCTCAGCCCCAGCGCCTCATTGCAGGGTCCCGCGGCGGGGGCGGCCGCCGCCGGGCTCGGCCCCGCCGCCCCCCAGTGACAGAGGCCGGGGACAGCGGTGCAGGGACTGCTGGAGAGCGCAGCGGGGCCGGGCCGGGCCGGGCTGGGGGGCACGGTGGGAGCGGCCCCCCAAGATGCACTACACCGCCCCACGGGGCCGGCCGTGTGTACAGGTGTACAGTGTATGTGTCTCGTCGTCCGGGGCAAGCGTGTCCATCGCTTTATTAATATTATTATTATTATGTTTGGGTGCTTTTTTTACCCCAGAATTTGTTAGATAAAATGGGGGCACTGCCTGCCAGTAAACCCCCGGTATATCTCAGGGATCGGTCCAAAAGACCTTAGAAATGTTGTTGGGCTAATGATGAATTTTAGCAGGAAAAAAAATTAAAACACTTTTTTTATTTTATATTTTATTTTATTTTCTTCTTGCAACCATTGGGAATATGCAAAATGTTCATCCTGCCCTAAGGGTCAGAACAGACAAGATAAGGCACTGTTTAAATGTTCAGAAGTGAATTGCTTAATGTCAGACACTTGTAAAAGAGCCCATAAATCCAGTGCTGATAGTCATCCAGCCAGATTTATTAGCTGTAGTGCAAAGAAATTGGACGAATTTAGTTTCTTCTGGAAAAGGTGTCCCATCATGCTAGAGTGAGGAGCCTCGTTTGCATGTGCAATGTCCTGTTGGTTACATTATGTGCTGTTTCTCACATCCTTACAATTTTTATCTTGTTTGGAGGGGCGTTTTTTTGTTAGTTTTCCAAAGTCTCCTTGATTTTATCAGCTTTCTGTAGGCTTCATCACAGCTCCACTAGGAGCAGAAATCCTCGGAAGAGCCTGTGCTATACCAGAGCCCACCTTGCACTTGCTATGGCCCATTTTCACACGCTGGCTAGATGGTGGGGACTGGAGGAGAAATGCCAAACAACTCACCTTAGATAGAGGTGAAAATAAGAAAAGTCCAGCTGATTTGGACAAATGTCCGTGGCTGTTTGCCGTATGTACTTCTTACTTATGGCTGGGAGAAACCCCACTGAGAAGCGAGGCCATGCAGACAGGTTGGGGTGGCCACATTGTTACTCCGTTTGCCTTCTTTGAGGCACTTTGGTTTTTTCCTTACTGAACCTTTCTTACCTTTTTGTTAAAAGCCAAAGACAAATGCCAACAAGTATCTACAGAACTGCATGGGGAGAACTGGTTTGCCAGGGTCTGGCCCTACTGACACAGTAGCTCTCTCTGCCTAAGAGAACTCGAGGACATCGTTAAGGACCAGCCCCAAAGCCTTTGTACTGCATTTTGGCTACATGTAGCTCCATGCCTTGCTGAGCCAGGAGATGACAATCTGACAGCGGACAGCTGGCCATGCAAACCTGATTCAGGGCTCCTGTGCCTGGGGGAAGACCACAGTGGGAGTCAGCACCTCCAGTTCAGCGAACCTGCTTGATTTTGTGTCATGTGCATAGTCTTTGGAGTGGGTTTGGCCAGGAGACATGGGTGCAGCACCCAGGCAGTTATGCTCATTGCGCATGGGATTGACACACAGCCCATCTTGCTGGGTCCAATGTCCATGGTTTCCTCTGGATCAGAGGGAGGCAGGAGCCAGATCCATCTTTCTTGGACTCTAAAGGGTCCCTAGAACTTTCAGGAGGAGTTGCTTCCCCGGGAACAACTAAAGCTGAGCAGCACCCAAACTGAGGGGTCTCGGCTCTGCAGCACCAGAGGAGAGCAGTTGCACCAGGGATGGCCAAGTTAGGAGGACTTTGCAGGCACCATGATCCATTCCTTCCTCTGAGGTCTCCCCAGGCACGGGGGCTCTCAGGTGGCAGCAGCCATGATGCAGCCAGGGTGCAAGCAGGCCCAAGTGGTGCCACCCCTTTGAGGATGTCCTCTGGCGCCCAGGGCCACCCCCGCAGCATTGATCCCGGCCGGCTGCTGCCGGAGCTGCTGTGCGTTGCTGCGATACGCCTGTCAATAAACCCTGTTTGGATTGTGGAGCAGAGCACAAGGTTTGTTTGTTTAGTGGTTAGAGGTTCAAAAGTCGGCATTGTCCCACTGCAAACGAGCACAAGTTTTTTCTCCCTGAGGAAAAGCTGGCTGCGGTAAGAGGAGGGAGAGATATCGGTGGGCCCTTTTATTTGCTTCCAGGAATAATTAATGGCAGTGCAAAAAAAGATGACCACGGAGTTATGAAAGACCATCAATAAGTAAATTAATCACAAAGGATCTGCGGGTGTAAGAGGTGCTGCTTAGTGTGGAGGTTTTTGCGTCTCCCCCTGCCTGCTGGGCTGGGCTGACATGGGGCTGGCAGAATCCAGGGCTTTTTACTGCAGTGGTGGCACACAGCTGCCCTTGGCACCAGGCCAGGCATGGCAACTTTGGGACAGTCTCTGTAATCCTTCTGTAGTGTGCTCTGGGTTGATTTTAATATTGAAAGTGTAAAAATGTCTCTTTTTTGCCTGTAGGACTTATGAGAAAGAGAGTTACTCCCATTGAGGTGAACTTCTTGATGTCCACAAAAGTTTTATGTCTCCAAAAAGTTCATTAGATACATATAAACAAGCCCAACATGTTTTAAAAATCCCCATTCCAGGTCTCTTCCTCTCTTTGTTAATAAACATTAATTTTCTGAGCTCTCTCCACATTCTTGACCATGGTAAGGCAGAACTCAAATTTCTCCGTGTAAGAAGGAACCAACCAAGCAAATCATATCCACACCCAACCTCAAATATGTCCCCACTCCCATCACCAAACAAGCAAACCATCAACCTTCTGCCTTCCTTGCTATTCCTTATGTACCATAAAGGAGTGTAAAAAGGCACAAACTTATTTATTTGGGTGGATATTTGAGGCATCTGAATCAATCCAGTGGTTGGACCATGACATTGAACCAGAAGTTCTGTTTGTGAGAGGTGAGTTGATTGTGGTGACTCCCCAATCAACCCATGGGTATTTTCACCTCTCACAGAGCTCCCCACTGTCCTGCAGCAGCAAGCCAAGCCAGATTGGTGGGGTACAGTAGGTCAGAGCTGCTGTAGCTTGCTCTGGAGCAGATGTCCTTGAAAAAACATCCAGGAAATCAGAGGGTTTCGTCCCAAAGTTGCAGGATGGTAGTTCCCTGCTCTCCTTCTCTTGCTCTCCTCCTTTCCTGCTCTTATCACTGTACAGTAACGAAACACTTAGGATTCCTTCTCTTGGATTAGCTTTTGGACATATATCAGAGTTTCTCAAGAAAGCTCTTTGAATTTGGGGTAAGTCAACAATATATGTCATAGCCCAGCACGGGGAGAACAATAAGGTACTTAGAGGACTTGGATGGCATCTAGAGCGAAGGTCTGTTTTCTCTGATCCCGAGCATCTTTCAGGGGCACTTTATGTGTCACCAGTCTGATGGCTGAGCACTCTGGATCTGCAGGATGAAGTAAGATTTTTAAAAACTAATAAATAAATAAATAATTCAGCAGTAAGCAACAACTTCAGACACACCCCCCACCCGGCCTTTTTGCCCACACAGGTGACTTCTGCGAGGCAGACTGCTTCCATCCAGGGGTGAAGCAGTGACTAGAAGCACACATCCCGGTCATACAGCAGAGGGCAGAGGCCATCCTTCAGGAACCAAGGGGGGATTTTTCTATGCATGACTTAAATTCTCGCTCCAGAGGGCTGTGAGAGGTCATAAGTTTCTGTTTGCTACTCCATCAGTGGCTGGTGTGGAAGAGGAAATAATGGAGTTTCCAGTTCTGTTGACACAGCTCTGCTGGATGCAATGCTTCATAGCCAAAATTCATGACCAAATACTTTCCCTCAGTCCCACCTGGATAATGGAGCTGTGTGCTGAAGTTTAGAGCAGTTAGAGCTGAAAGAAAAAGTTGAGTTGATGCCAGAGAAGCAGCACTGGAGGCCTTCCAGGAGCAGCTTGTAAATAGTAAAAAAAGTCAGCAGGACACAAGTCTGCTGAAGGTACTTCCAGCTGTAGCTCGCCAACAAAACAAGGCCACCTTGGTGTGAGAGGTTATGGGATGAGTGGGCTGATGTAAGAGAGGACAAATGCCAGTGAGGTGCATCATAAAGAAAGCTCCCCAGCAAAACAGCTCTGGTTACTGGCAGAAAGCCATGGCAGAGAAGTGTCAGGAACTTCTGGGAACAGATGGGGCCAAACTCTCCCGGAAGCCTTTGCAGCCTGTGGGCTTTGCTCCAGATAAGCTCCTTGGTGGAGCAGGATATTCCCGCTCTCCTCACTAATGAGGAAGGACTGCTTCCTTCTCACCTGCATGTTCTGCCATGCTGTGACTCAGGTGAATGCAGGCAGTTTCTTCTAATTAATGTCTCAAGTTCTGCAATGTCCCCAGTTCCATTCTCAGTTTTTGACACTTTCAGAAGTCAAACTTACCTTCCTTGAAAAAGGGCAATTGACAGTTACTTGCAAAGGAACAGGAAAAATTTGAGCTATTCACAGAAACAAATACTTCATTGTCAGGAGACTGGAGTTAGGGACCTGGGAATCCCTTTCTAGCCCTGTATTCCTAAACTGAAGTATCATCTGTTTCGGGATGACACCCACGTGATTCCCCTGTAGATGCTTCAAACTAAGTACAGAAAAAGAGAGGATGAAAACTCACAAATAATTCTCATTACATGTTTACATGGATGTTTAGATACTGATCTGTGGCATTCATTAGGCTCCAGTCCACTTAACCATTGGCAAGCAACAGGAATAATTTTCTCCTTGTTCTTAATTTCCTCTAATTATACTAATAACAAACCTAACATAATATCTAATATTATCTATCTATAATAGATAACGTATTTAATGTAATATCTAACCTATTGGTCAAAGCAGATGTTTTGATTCAATTCTTCAAATTGACAGAAGTACGTTACCTTTCTTAAGTGTGCTGCATAGAATCGCATAAGAGTGTAGGTTGAAAGGAACCTTTAAAGCTCGTCTAAGTCAATGAGCAAGGACATCTTCAATCAGGTCAGGTTGCTCAGAGACTCATCCAATGTGACTTTGAATATTTCCAGGGATGGGGCATTCACCACCTCTCTGGGCAACATGTTCCTCTGTTTCACCATCATCATAGTAAAAATTTCTACTGTATTTCTAGTCTAAATCTACCCTCCTTTAGTTTAAATTTCAAACAGCTCATTTCCAACCTGCTGATCCCTAGCACTTGAGCTGGACCGAAGAAAACTAGACAGAAGCCAAATATAACATCTGTATTCATTATCTGCCTCTCTGCTCCCCTGCACCTAGCTGCAACAGGCAGGGCTGGAAAAAAACACTGTTTATAGTGCTGTTCCAAAAGAAGAGAACAAGCCAAACAGAACACATGGGCCTTTCCTGCTTTCGACATTTTTTCTTCCCTTAGTCACCCAGGTATTTTTTGGCAGCTGTTGCAAGCTCTTGTAGTTTTGCTTTTGAGTCAGATCCTGTTCCCCTGACATGCCTTGCTGCCTTCCATAGAGTCACATCCCATCCTTCAGATAACTTGCATAGACTCAAAGACCTTTGTGAGAGAAAAGCTGCCTTATCTCCTGCATTCTTTGGAAAGGGATGCTCCTCACTGCTTTGTCCCTTCCTCTGCTGGTAGACAAGACAAGCTTTCAATCCTGGAAACCAAGATTGCTTGGGGTCTAATTTTTCCATGCTATGGTCTGACAGTGGCAACAGAAAAATCACTCAGGGCTACAGGACTTGCTTGGTCCCTTGCCTCTCTGAGTGACAACAGTTAGGGCTTTCAACAAGGGTTTGCTTGTAAACAAGTCCCCAGAAAACATCCTGATGCAAAACTGAAACAGAAACCAGATGTACAATTCAGCAGCCCCCATGATCATGTGGGTCTCAGGATCTTTAAGATTACAATTCTGCTTTTGGGTACCTCAAGTGTAATATGGGCAAGACATGGATACCAGAGGCCATCTGAGCCTCCAGAGGCGTTTAAACTCCTAAATCAAACAAGAGTCAAGACACATTAGGATCCAAGAATTTTCTTTCTTTTTCTACAGTTTGAAAATGAGTCAAACCCTCTCATGGAGATTTTAGGAAGTGATATAAAGAGTTGTGTAACAGGTAACTACTGAGGTCTCTTTAAAGATAACTCAAGTTTTTGATTACATTTTAGGGAAATTCCAGTCCTCCTAATTTAGGGGGTTTTTCTGTTATTTCTAAAATTTGAGAATGTGAGAGGGAATTTACATTGTTGAGAATCCCCTCCTATCAGCAATACCAAAGAATTCTTATTCTAGTTTTAAATTAAAATGTGCCACTAAGAATCATAAATTACAATTAAAAAAAAATCAAACTACTCATTTTTCATGTATGGTAAGTGTGGTATATCTGGCAGTTCTGCTCATTTTTTAGATATGCTTTGATCCTCATCAGGACACTTATATGCATCTATGGAGGTGGAGGTATCCACAGTGGTCTGAAAAGGGGTCTCTAAAAACATCTTGCTCAACTACTCACAGGAATGTAGTGACTCAGAAGAAAAGGCAACTTGCTCTTATCAGGGGTGTATTTCTTCCTCCAGGACTTCAACCTAGAAATGTGATTCTTTTTCTGTTCCCAGTAACGACACCCTACTCTTCCAAGGCCAGAGCAACACTTTGGACCTACCCTTCCATTCTCAATAACTGCCTCACCAGTCTCCTCTCCTGGCTCCAAAGGTGTTTTCCATCCTGAGAGGCTTGGTCTCCTGATGGCTTCTGCCAGTAAAACATGCCCTTCTTTATCTCTTTGCCTGGGGGCACATGTTCCTGAACTGGGGCAGGAAAAAACAGCCTCCACTCTAGTCCAACAGAAGCAGCTGCTTGAGTAGGGTCAGAGGGGGCTAACATGGCAAGGGTTTAGCAGCCCAGGAAAGTCTGAGGGGGTCTAGGGGCTGGAGGTATTCAGCCTCCTGCCACACACATCCAGGCATACTACCACAGACACCTGAAAACCTGCCTCCTTCCCTCTTGGCCTAGGAAAGTGATCCTATATTCTCCACAGGCTGGAAGCTACAATCACACAAATATCCTGGTGCTGGCACCTTATGCATGAAACAGAAAAATCCAAGTGTAGAATGAGAAAGAAAAGACAGGAAGGAATTTTCCTGTCTCAGAGATAAGGAGCAAGACCATTTCTGCCACACCAAGGGGAAGAGTTGGGGCTGCAGTGCCAAGTGCCCCTGGGGGCAGGGGGATGCCCTCAGAGGTACCTGTTCCCTCCCTGCCTACTGCAGGTAGCAGTACCACTCACCCCAACCCGGCAGCTGCCTGTGCTCTGTGAGGTTCCTGTGGTTTGTGATGTGCTCTGAGGTCCAGAGCCAAGGGAGAACTTGCTTAGAGAGACATAAGTAAATCCACCACGACAGCTTGCAGAGCCCACAAAAAGAGACAGGAAGGAGTAACAGCCCAGCAGCCACTGCTCCTTTGCAGGTAGGTCTTTCATGTTGCCCCGCCACTCCCTTCCCTGTCTACCCAATCTGCTCAACCCACCAGTCCCTTCCTGATAGCCCAGGGAAAAGCAAGGGCCAGTATGAAATGTTAGAAGCACGTCAGCACAAACTGATGATTCATGCTGGAGGAATGAGCAGTGTTTTTATCTGACTTCAAATGTTTAACCTCACTCAGTATATTTTTCCTTTGTGAGTATCATGCTCTATGCGTTCAGTTTTACAAAAGACATGAGACTGCTTTCTCCCAAATCAGCATGAACTCAGATGTCTTTAGCAGAGCAAATTCAAGTTAGTCCTTGTTCAGAGGCTCTCAGCCTGGCTCACAAATACTTATTGCTCCGGCATCTTGCAGCATCAAAACCCAAGGGCAGAGTACTTGACTCACAAAGTCAAGTTCAATGTAGAGGCATTTCTTCACTCTCATGGAAGTTTTCTAAAGTCACCCAGAACCAGCTTAGGTGGCAGAAATCTTCCTTGCTGCTGTCAAGTCACCCACATAATAAGTGAAGGTCAGGCTGAATACCTACATCTGTCCTAATAATTTGAAAAGTGCCAAGAAATATTCCTGGGCACTGCAGCTCAATCAGCTGGGTTTGTAAATGGCTAACATGGTCCAGTTTGCTTGCCCAGGAAACTTCTGGGCATGGTTTGAAAGTTAGGACAAGCAAGACTGTCCCCAGAATATGGTTTGGGTGCAGCCAACCTGTCCTAGAGGGCAGCAGAGAAGTCATCTGCATATAGACCATGTGGCGACAGCGGGGCTCAGCACTGAGGAGTGAAGTTCAACTTATGGGTGTAGCTGTAGCCTCAGATTCCTAAGTGGCATTGAAATCACATAAGTCAGTTCCAGAAAGGCATTCCTTCTTGTTTTTCTTTTAAGAAGTCCTGGCTTCCTAGAGATGTGAACACACCTAGTGAAATGTTCCAGGAGATCTACTCTTTTCTGCTTACTTCCTCAGCAGGAAGTTAAAAGCAGCAGAACTGGGGTAGATGCTCCAGCTCTGCTGAACTTACAGGACTGACGTCTTCTGTTATTGTCCAGAATTTAGCCTGTGCACTTCGAAGGGCTAAACCATCAGGATGGGGACAGCTGCCAAAATCTGTCTGCCAACTCCAACCTGCTGGCACACTGACCAAGAGCAATCTGAGCCTTCGGCTTCCAGCAGGGAATTGCCAACTATTTCTTCACAGCCAAAACTGTTCTCATTGCAGCATTTCTGTGCTGTGGGGCTGGAATTGAGTTGGGAAATGTTCCAGAAGCGTGTGCTTTTAGCATCGGGGAGGTCTGGGACCACAGCTGATCACTTCCAACCTGTATCAGAGTCCAGCTGTGCTTCCTGTGCTGCTCATCTGCTCAGCAAGTACCTTCTACTTGCTGCCTGCATCGCCCAGCCTTCCTCTTCTTTGCTGCTCACCTGCCCCCTTCGCTTCTTCTTGTGCTGAGACACTGCAGCACTGCAACTGCAGGAAGGAGGGGAGGGAGGGAAGAAGAGAAGAAGGAAGGAAGGAAGGAAAGGAAAGGAAGGAAAGGAAGCAGAGGAAGGAAAGGGAGCGGCTGCGCCGTCGCGGCGGGGCCGGCAGGTGGTGGTGTGGCACAGCCCGCACGGCCCCCGGGCAGCTCCGCGCGGTCCTGCCTCCCTCCCTGTACCGTCCCGGCCCCGCCGGCCTCGGGAGGATTGGCAGTGGGGCTCTCCATAAGGGGATGGCTTTCTGCCAGGCCCCACATGCTCCGCTGGGCTACTGCCATGCCTGTCGCGCCTGAGGAGGTGAATCGCAGACATCAGACCTGGCGGTGGGAAATATGTTACCACCTCGGAACTGTGGTACTGCCTTGATCTGACCTCACAAGAAGAGTTTGGCACATCCTCCCTCCCTTTCCTGGGCTTATGCCAACAGGCATCAACATGAGGAGTTTTGAAACCGGTTAACATCCATTCCCACCGGGCAGCATGGCAGCACCAAGCACAATTCCACTCGTCCTCCTCTCTCTGCAGTGTTTTTCCTTTCTTCAGGCACTGCTGTAATGTAAAACACAACCCCATGGAGCAGAACCTGCAGATGTCTATGACAACATCTGGAGAGCTCTGGTGGCACTGAAGAAAGCCATTATATGGCCTACATAAACCATACTTGAATGGCTGAACAAATCCATACTCCTCAGTTTTCTGTCCTCAGTTCACACACTCTATACCCCTGGTATCCTCCCTTACAGCTGCTGCCCAAGAATCTAGGCCAAAGCCCATTCAAATCAATCCCACTGGCTGCAGTTATCTTTGGACCATGGCCTAAATCTGCTTTACTGGTTCTTGGCTTCACGCCTCTTCCATGCCCTCACTTGGAACAATCTCTGCCTGTCTGAAGGCTCTCTTTCATTAAATTTCCCTTAGTCCCACTCTGTTCAGGATGCCTCTCTACAGTGGGTAAATGATAGCTTCAGAAAGCATATTGGGGTGTATCAGGGACCATCTAAGAGATGGCAGAAGATGTCAAGATTACTGGCAAAGTGCAGTATGTTCTGGAGTGGTAGCAGGGAAATGAAGGTGGACAACATCCAAGATGTGTTGGTCCTCAAAAGGAAACTTAAGCAAGGCAAGGGAACTTTTCTAGCAGCTGCACTTCATTCATGTTCCTGTGGGTGACTCTCCTCTGCTTCCTTGCCTGCCTCTTCCTGGTCACCATATCCTGCAGAAGCTCCTGCTTTGTGTCAAAGATAGTGCAGATACAGGTGTGGGGTGAGTTGTTTCCCAAATGAAAGAGATGGCACTTTTTGCAGAATAATGAATATTTTGTTGGATTGTTGAGTTGAGCTATCTCATCCAGCTGCTTCTGTTTGGTACAGAAACAGCAAGCAGACAGGGCACACTAGCACTTTGGATGAATGTGATATGCCACTGTGCTCTCAGACTGGGATGTGACAGCTTTCTGGCTCCTGCCCATTCATTGGTGGTCTCCAACTCTGCCCTTGCCTGTCAGTTCCTCTGTGTGTATCATTACTTTCTGCCCCATGTTTTATTCCGTAAAGGAGAGGAGGCTTGAAAGCAAATTGTGCTTCCTCTCCTCCTCTATGCCACTTTCCAGGTTCCCAGCTCCAACTCCTTCCCTATGACATAGAAGGAAGTACTCTCTCTTTAGTTGGTCTCTCCCTGGATATTTTTTAGTTCCTGATGCATCCTCCTCCATCTTCTACTCCATGCTCCACAACTAGGCATGGAGACAGGCTGGCATCGCACAAGCATGCAGAAGAAACACCACATCTCCCTTGATCTGACTTCCCCAACTTGATACTGACATGGCCCACAGGTGTGGGTCTCTTCCTTGGTCCTGATGTTAACACGTAAAAGCCCTGTCTCTCCTAAACTTCCCTCTCCCCACTCTCCCAAGTGTTTATAGGTTTACGACTAGTGAAGAATGAAGCCCTGACCTATCTAGCGACCACCTCTGGAGAAGAGGCATAGACACTAAGATTTTCCAGCAAGCTATCACTGTTCCCAGCCCTGTGTCATCTAATGGCTGGGAGGGCAGGATTTTTCAGATCTTCCATGAACAGTGCTGCTGCGTGGCTTACCTCACTTCTCAGAGCCAAGTTGAGAGTATGAGATTAAGGCAGGCATAGCACCAAATGGAACTTTGCTGGAGCAGGACATAAATCTGCCACCCCAAATGGATTTTTATCTCCCACATCTCTGCAGTTTTTCTGACAATTTCCAGTGCCTGCATATAAACAAATTGAGATTATTTTTCCCAGGAACTGTGAGGTAGTTCTATGGACATTTTGCCAAAAAAGAGCTTCACGTAGAGCCCTGAGCAACCTGGACTGTAAGCATCTGATTTGTCATAACTGGGGACAGCTGGAACAAGCCCTGCATGTAACAGTGAATAAACTGTTTCTGCAGAGAAACTGCAGGAAATGGAAATCTCTACCAGAATCACAACACTTTTCTTTAGTGTATGGACCAGGAGGAATGTGGAGATAGGTTGAGAAAACACCACCACATTACAAGGGCAAATTAAGCTTCTTCAAGAAAGGTGCAAGCTGCAATTAACAGCTAAGTAAAACACACAAAGCACCTGGTTTCTGTATCATGACTTGTTCCCTAGAAGAGAAACAGCATTCCCAGATAATGACCTCATTGGTGTCATAATCCTGTAGCTGTTGAGGTCTTGGCATTACATCAGTTACCATTTTTCTTCACTGTTAATGCCTCTCTCTGGCTTCTCCCCACCACAAACCAAAGTGCTTCAGCCTTTACTTACCTCTCTTTTGACCCCTCCTGCTTTCAGTGCCAGCTCATGCTTCTGCCTGTCCACTCACTGATGTTGTTGCTTTCCATCACTACTTGGAGCACTGTTCCCCTGCTTGCCCTGTAGGCCTATCCTCTCCAGCTTATGCTTTTGAGCTCTGTGAAACTGCTTTTGCTAATATATCTAGCAAGTCTCTAACAAGCCAGGAGTTGCTTAAAAATTTAATTTTCTTCTCCAAAACTTTTCCTTTGGCTTCTTGGGAGGCTGTTTCAAAGAGAAGGGAAATACACTGTCCTCTCCTTACTAACAAGGCAAGAAACAATGGGCTATAATTGCAACAAGTAAGAATTGTTGGATGTTAGGGAAATGCAGTCATGGTAGGAATAAGGATGCAGTGGAACAGAGAAGATGGAAAATCTGCAGCTATATAGGCCTTAGTGAAAAGAACAGAGCAACATGTCTGAAGTGATCTTACTTTGGGCAGAAACACAAAACAGAAAGCTCAGTAGTTCCAGTTTTAAATCTCTTTTTCCTCCTTCAGGGATGCTTCTAAGGAATAACCTTTATTGCCATGTAAGGGTCATGCAACTCCATGCTTTATGGTCCTTTCCTCTGCCTTTACCTCTACCTAATCTAATGCACAGCTCAAAATGCTGTCTTGTACACCTGACATCAGATGTACGTCTTTCTATTTGAAGTAAAACTGTCTCACTGAAGTCTGTGGGATGAATAGAACCAAGACAGCAGAGGATGAAGTTGTGAGCAGGTTTCCAATCACAACCAGCAGGAACCAGCAACAAGTTCTACTACATTCATTCCAGGGTAAAGTATTTGATGCCTTGAAAGAAGAGGGGCTTTTCCCCTCCTACCTCTTTTTTTTGACAATTTTCGTTCTTGGGGTAAAAATTCAGCGTACAGTGTGGATTAAAAAAATTCCAAACCAGGACTTGCTATTCTGCCAGCTTATCTAGAGAAATGTCACCTCACACAGTCTCACCCTTAGCCAAATACTGACTCACCAACAAGGGCCTAGCATTCAAAAAGGAGAGAGGGCATACCACATGATAGATCAGCTCTCCCTGCTGGAAGGTTGACTGGGAGTGAGAGGCATGTGTTTGAATCAAAAGGACTTGACCAGTTGTGCTGAAGTGTGGTTAAAAGCCAGGATGCAAGGGGGTTCCTTTGTTACTGCTTGCTGTGGAGAGGTATAGCCTCCTCTCCAAGAGGGGTTGTGTTCAAAACTTGACTGTGAGCCCTACAATGCCACGCCCAGCTGAGGCTCCCAGCAGGTAACTGTTTGCTTTTCCCTGGAGAAGGGTTTGGGCCCAGGGAAATGGTGTTCAAACACAGGTCTCTGCGCAGTCCAGTACCTGGTAACTCTACCCTAGCTCCACCTTGGTCCTGAGATAGCTTGGGGAATCTCGTGTTGTCTCCAAAGGGAGCTCTGCTTCCTCTTTCTAACTTTTTCTTACACCAGTGAAGTCACTAATCCTTGCCTGCCTCTGTTCGGTGCTTTGAGGTCCACAGGGAATGTCCAAAGCATGCAAATAGCTAAATAAATAATGGCATACATTGCCCCTCCTCAAACAAAATACTAACATGCTACCAGTTACTCTTGGAGACAACTTTTCCAGTATCCTCTATCAAGTTTAGCCCTGCGAGTGGAGATACAAACCATTATAACCTCTGCTTTCTGACCTTGCCAGATGTATTTTACTTTTAATCTTAAGGACACTGTGCCAAGGTTTCTTTGAGCAGATGCTATTCTCCTCCTCAACCTGGGTCAAAGAACAGGGAGAAAATGAAGCTGCCATTGTCACCGGCTCATTATACCCAGACCAGCTCTTTCATGAGACAAAGCCCAGCAGCCCCCTCTTTGCCAGTGTTCCACACCTATTTGAGATGCTTCTGTTCTTGGTCTGTTGGTTTAGCTCACCATCATCTCTCGAATTTCTTCCCTTCCAATGCGTTGTTTGTGAAGGATATGCCTAAAGGCACCTCATGGGGATGCAGAACAACTGCAACCTTTCCTCCTTCCAGTGGCGCTGATGCTGGAAGCAAATGATTTCTGGAACAAGCCCTGACGTGAGGCAGCAAGTGTGTTGGACCTTATAGTAGAGGAACCACGTGTTTGAGTTTCCTGCTGCATGAATGAGGCTGGCCAGGCCTGACTCATCACTGAGGCATGCTGGAGAAAGACAGGGACTCAGCTCATTTCCTTTGCATTTTATTTGTTCCTGCACATGTTGTGATCCCAAAAGCACTAGGGAACAGAGGAGTTGCATACCTGGACAGCAAGTGGTAGGAGGAGAGGAAGTGGAGAAAGGTGTAGGTTAGGAGAAACCTTACCTCCCTCCATACACTTTCCCCATTTCTCCACCATTCTTTGTGCTCGCAGCTAAAGCACTGCTGGGACATATGGGTGCTGGCAAGGTGCACAGAAAGATACTGCAAAGGGTGCTGGAAACCAGTGAGACAGGAGCAAGGAAGATAAAATATAAATGTTAAATGAATGTAAGTAGTAGATAAGTGAAAGTAGATAATGTTCACTGCTAGTATGTGTTTCCATGTTTCATTGTCCTCCCTAGATGCTAAACCAGACACATTCCTCACTGATATAAAAATATCCTTGAAGATCTGACCATTCCTATCCCCATCCAGAGTAGAAGAAAGCAGGGAGGGAACTGCCTTTCTGAGTCACAGTTTATTGGAAGCCATGTGTTTGCGTGTGTGTTTGCATGGGTTGCCTATGCTTATGTAAAAAGGTCTCATAAGAATAACCCTGTAAGCTAACAAGAATGAAGGGAATCCAATGACATTTCTTTCTATTCCCAAAATAAGCCTTGAAGCCCAGCATTTAACCCCCAACCAACTCTGTCCCATCTGGAGAACAGACTACAGGTGCACTGCCCAGGCCACCAGTCCCTGCTTTGGTGGTCATTGTAGAGCTAACATCCCATCCCTTGTTGCACTTCAAATCCCTGAAATCTTCCTGAGCAATTTTTCTTTTCTCAGCCTGCAACGTTTCTCCTCAGCTGTGATCATGGCAGCAGCAGCAACCACAGCGTGAGAGGCAGCAGCCTACAGTGTCAGACTGGAAAGACTTTCACGCCTTAGGTTAAATCACTGCTTTCAAAATTGATTTATGGAAATAATTATTCATAAATGGAGGGATTTTCAGGCAAACGTATGGGTTTGTAATGGAGGAGACAAGCACAGTCTTACAATCCTACTTTTCATATGGCCATCACTGCAGGGTCGTGGAACATCATCCCAGGGGGAGGAGGTAAAACAGGGGTCAGCACGGAGTGTGCATGAGCTCCCGTTTCCCTTGCCCAGCCTCAGCCAAAGCAGAGGCCCCAACCAGAGCTGCAGAGGTAGCTTCCCAGATGCCAGCAGATTCTGACCTGTGTGTGACAGCAGCCCCAATCTCCTGCCAAGTTTGGCCTAGCTGTGTGCCATTCACCTTAGATGCTCAGCTCTGCTTGGAAAAAGGAGAGGTTCAGCCTTGTGGTCTTTCATGGAATAACAGACAATGTCTCAGTAGTGCAGAAGCAGAACACTTTCACTGCAGTGTTGGGGGATGTATCTGAGCAAAGATGTTGCCTGTGTGAAGCTCAGTCAAGACTTTCATCCTCACTATCTTCCCTGAAGACATAGATAGAACTGATGTCTCCACAGTTTGTGGTGCAGTGGATGCCAGAGCCGGGGAGGGGGAAATTGCCTGTAATCTAGTTCAGCTCTTCTTTAAAATAATTAATACTGAACACTTACGAGTCTTGGGGGCATACATCTCCCACACCTACCTAAAGGATTTCACTGTTGCCCAAGAAGGAAATAAAAAGACATCTCACACTTTTCGTCTCTTGCCTAATTTTAAAAGTATTTTTAGAATGTTTGTGGAAATCCTATCCTGGGGTTAAAGGTGATTACATACAGATCACAAACTATTTCATAAGGGGAGGTGTCTCCTAGGAAGATGGATATATCTGAACAACCATTTTTGGTGAGATGGCATGACTCTCCATGTCAGCCTTGCCTTTTTCCAGCACTGTGTAGGGTTGGCTGTTCTGTCAGGTGAAGTTACCATGAATCTTTAGCTCTACAAGATTCCAGAGCTGTCTTGATTTAGTTAATGTTAATTGTTCTATTTGCAGTTGTAAAAAGGTGAATATATATACATATGTGTGTGTGCGTGTATGTGCTAAACCCATAAACAATGCCAACTCTCAGAAAAAAAAACTTTATTCATTAAAGTTAAACTATGCAGGTCTGATTCTGCTTCTACTAATAAAAATACTACCTTGATACTGTGGACAAATGATTCAAATAAATTGTGTGAGTTCTTTGTTTTCACATGAGTGCACAAAGAAAATCGAAACTGAATGCACGCTAGTACAGAAAGGACAGGCAACACTTCAGCCACAGTGTATGCTGCTCACCCAGGCCAATGTGCTTTACAAATCATAGCATAAAATCGTGGTATTTTTTGTCAGAGACATACTTCCTGCAGCTAGATCTGTTTTTATAGTGGCTCCCAAATTGCAGTTGTCTGTCAGTGCCAAACATTGTAAAAGGTATGTGGAAATTGTTCCACTGCATGTTACAAGTGACAGATTATTAATGTTAATGAGTAGTGATTAGAAATGCTGAGGTTTAAAAACGGTTTCATGTCCCCAAAAAATTTAAGAAATATTACTTTAATTACTATGGTGTTTTGGTTCTTAAGCAGAACAATTTTATTCGAATTTTGCTCATATAATCATTAGTAAAAGTTCTCACTCATTGAATGCGTTTTGATGAATAAGGATATACAGTCTCGGATGATAAATTTCTCAGGCATGTTGCAGGAAAAATTACCAGAAATGCTCCTATTTGCACACAGACCTTAATGTTCCCAAAGGAAAGAAAAGCAACAGACAAATTACAACTTCAGTTCGAGTCTCCCCCTTAGTGTTAAAACTCTCATGTAAGACGGGAAAAAAAACCAAAGAGGTGTACCAAGCTACTTCCTCTCCCCCTCGTTTTCAGCCGAGGGACTGGTATCATCGTCTGGTCAGGGTGTGACAGATTGTCTTCCTCCTCCTCCTTTTCTTCCTCCCACGGCCCGGGCCCTCAGCGCGGGAGGGATTGTGGCGGTCCCCAAGGGATGTTCGAGGGGCTGCTGCTGCTGAGTACAGGGCAGTAACCTCCCCGTCGAGGAGAGGAGGCAAATCCTCCTCACTGACAGAAAACCGGACAGTTCCTGCTTCCTTCTAAGGGCTGTTTTCTGTTTATAGTTTGGATGTGATTTGCTCCCCACTTAGTTGAAATTCTCGTCGTTATCGGGACGGGGAAGCTGTTCCTTATGGCACAGAAGGCTTGGCCCCGGGTGGCCGGCGCGGGCCCCCCCCCGCAACCCCCCGCAGGGGGTTTCCCCGCAGGGAAGCCCCGACCAGGCTCTCTCTCCTCTCCAGTCCGGAGGAGCTGGCCTTTCCCGCACGCCGGGACAGGACAAAAATAACACCCAGGAAAAGTCTTCGGTGCTCTGCAGTGCCTCGGGAGGCAGAGGGCCCCCAGCCTCTGCTGGCGTGTGAAGTCGCGTCTGCAGAGAAAAACCACGCGGAGCCGAGCTGGGACATGAGCTTGTGCTGCAGGGAGGTTTCTCCTCTCTAAGGCAGAATCCGAGCTTGCAGAAGGGTTGGAAGAGCGGCAAGAGCTTCTCCCCAAAGGACAATGTACCTGGGACCAGCCCTAGCCCCCCACATACGTCCCGCTCTCGGCTCGCAGCCCGATCTAGCTCTGTTCGTTTCCCGGAGGTTACCAGCGAATTTTCTTTTGCATCTTTGGGCTCGCACTCGCCCCTCGAGGAGGCGAGTGCAGCCTCGCGCACCGCGGAGCCCCCCGCGGAGCCCAGACGGTCACGGAGCCGCGGGCAGGCAGCACAGAGTCCCTACAGCCGCTGGCGAAGCCCGGAGGAGGGTCTGGTTGCCTATGCCCGTCATTGGGAACAGATCATCGGTGTAGTCAAATCCTGCCCGCAGGATACGAAGGGTTTTTTTTTTTTTTTTTAATATTTAAACTTTTTCTCTCCTTTTTTTTTCTTTCTTCCCCCTCACCCCCCCACCCTTCGCCCCCCCACCCCTTTCTTTCCCAAAGACAAAAGAGAACGAAAGAAACCAGATTCCAGTTTCCAAAGGAGTAAATAAAAGTCCCGAGGAGCCCTCGTTAGAACCGGTGCCCTGGTGCCACTGGAAGGGACGGGGACGGCGGCGTGCCAGCCCGTGGATGGTCCGGGATGCTCTGCTCCGCGTCCTCGCTTGTGAACCGACGGACACGGCGGGACGCGCGCCCCGACCGGGCAGCCGTTCGAGGTAAGGCGGCGTGCTCTCGTTTCTCCTCCGCTTCCCAGACCGCTCCGTGCACCCAGGGTTGCACACACAGTCGGTGGCCACCCGAAACCCGCCTTCCCCAGGGGAAGCTGCCCCGTAGGTCTCGTTGTGGTGCGGGTTGCTCGGGGGAGCGGGGCACAGCTCGCCGCCGTCTCGGCGGCTCCCTGCGGCCTACTCCGGCCCTGCGGCCCACAGTGAGCCCCTCTTTGTTACAGCTGAACATTTCGTTTTTGGAGGACGCGAGCGTCGGAGTGGAGGCAGAGATTCCCCGGGGGAAGGCGGGAGAGCATCGGCACGGCACGGCGGGGCGGCGGGAAGCCTGTGCCAGCCTCTCGGCTCTTTCCCTTATTCCATCCTTTTCCTCGTCCCGGGGCGTGGGGCTCCCCGCGCCTCATCGAGACTCCTGCTGTCTTCTGGGTGCTAGGCTGGGGGCGAGAAGGTCCCTGGAGGTCCCCGAGGTCAGGTTCCCGGCGGGGCATGGCTGGAGATCCTCCTTGTTCTGGAGCTCTCCGGAGGTCACCACGCAGTCTTGCTCGGGGTCATTGCTGTTGCCCGCCCCGCGCTTTTTGTCCTCTTCCTTCTTCCACTTCATCCGCCTGTTCTGGAACCAGATCTTGATGTGCCTTTCGGTCAAGTTCAACATGACAGCCAGCTCCACCCGTCGCGGCCTGGAGATATACTTGTTGAAGAGAAACTCCTTCTCCAGCTCCAGCAGCTGTGCCCGCGTGTACGCCGTCCTCGTCCTCTTGTTCTCCTCCGGTTCAACTACACAGGACCCCCCTGGAGAGAAGCGAGAGTCAGTCTCGGCCCGCCTGGGTGCCCCATAGGGCTAGGGGGGCCACATCCCTGCACCTCTGCACGGAGTGGAGGACACGCGGGGGAAGCAAGCGGGGTGAAGGAGAGGCCTCGGGGAGCTCTCCGGCTGGGCACAGTGAGGTGGTGCTAGTGGCGGCAGTCACAACTGCTGCTATTTTATTTTATAATAATTTAATATTTTTTAACAATAATTCGGATGAGATTTTCACGGAAGCGCCGTCCCTCGAGCTGTGGGAGACGCTCACGTGCCACCGTTTGCGTGTCACTGAAAGCTCCGAAGGGGTCCCGGATCCAGGGTTGCAATTGCTTGCGTTTGTGACAAAAAAGAGAAAAAAAAAAAAAACAAAGAAAAAAAAACACAAACAAAACCAAAACCAAAACCAAACAAAAAAACCCCGAACGCAAACCAAACAATGATCCACCACACACAGAGAAATCAAAACGGAAAAAAATAACCCCTCCAAAACACCACCACCGCCAAAACTCTAAAGAAACCAACGCACCAAAAAAACCCCTCTAAAACAAAGCAACAATAATTGTTGGGCTGCCGGGTCGGGAGCGGGACTAGGGCCAGGAGCGGGACTGGAGCCCCTTCGTTTCGCCAGGTTGGTGAAACTTTGGGTTTCTTGTTCCCGTAAAAAGCGGCAGTAGCTCAGTCGCCGTTCCCAGCGTGGCCGCCGCACTCCTGCGACGGCACTGGGGAGCGGGTGATACAGGCGGCTCATCGAGAGCACTGTAACTCAGGGCCGCTTTTACCAGCTCCAGACCCCAGCTGGTCACGCTTTCGGGGGTGATATCATCTGTAGGGAACGGTGATTTAAACAGACAGCAAGACACAGTCATTTCAAGAGATCTACGCGGAGTCTCCCACTGCTCATCTTTCTATTCCCATGATTCTATATTCATTTATTTATGCAGTGTTTGTAAGTATAAACTTATGTATATAAACTTATATATGTATTTAAATATATATTTAAATATACATGTAATGTTTACAGATAAAAATCCTATTGTGTGTGTATATGCATAAATATATATTAAAATCAATGTGTATATGTATAAAAATATTTGTAAATCTAAACCTATGTATAAACCCGTATGCATGTGTTTGTAGCTGAAAAAAAATTTGTTCTATTACTGTAAAATAAACTAGTGCTACCTGGAAGGCGGAACGCCAGGGATCTATCGGAGGCCGGGCACCAGGAGACGGCCGGCAAGCCCCGCGCCGGCGGCGGAACCCGGAGTCGGGCACGGCGGGTGGCACAGGGCCGGGCTCGGCCGCGGCTTCTCTGGTCACCTTTCCCCGTCAATAGCAACGCAAAGCCCCGCAGCATCCATGGACGCCTAAGTCCCAAGGGTTTCCACTAAAAATAAATCCCGGGGGTATATAGTTTGACACATACACAGTACAAAATACGTCGGGGGTTGGCTACGAGGGCTGCGTCGGCACAGCGCGGGGCCCTTTTAGGTCTGCGGGAGTGCTCTGGCAGGAAGGACCCGGTGCTGCGTGTGCCTGTACACACATCTCACGGACCGAGCAATGCACGGCCCCTGCCTGCACCTCCCGGGAGGGCTGGAGGGAACAGGGGAGAGTTTTAGGCTTCCACGGGGAAAGTTTCTCTTTTCTGCTGGTTTTGTCACTCCTTGGGTACAGGAAACAGAGAAAGAAGATGTAGTTCAAAAGTTTGGGGTTTTTTTCTTTCTTTTTTTTTTTTTTTTTTGGTAATATTATTATTCCAGAAGTACATTCAACTTAATGAAAATTATCTGATTTTCTCTCCTCCCCTCCCCACCTCCTCACTGGCACAATCTCTGCCGCCGTGTCCGCGGCTTGGGACAGCGTGCTCTCCTAACCCTTGCTGGCAGATGCGCCTCTCTGGAGATTGGAGATCGCCACCTGTTCTTCCCTCCCCCTCGGTCCGTCCCATGCAATTCCCAAACTATTTCATAGTGATTTTAATACTCCGGTCCTTTTTTCAACTGTCTATTTGAACAAAGCCATTAATATAATATTTGCCCTATAGGTGTGACGGAGGCGAAGGACACGATAACATTGTGAGGGCAGAGACAGAAATATTGTTGGGCAGCGGAACTTTCTGCCTAGATAGAGTTTCTTCCTCTCACTGGCAGCTCTGTTTCGTTTGTGCATTGTTTTCCCTGCCTTGTTTTTTTCACTTGGAAAGGTGCAATTATGGCTAAAACCCGTCGGGAAGCAGGAGGGGTGGGAGAGAGAGACCAGGACGAGAGATGGGCTCTGCACGGAGGAAAGCCTAGAGGCAGAGGAAAGGGGATCGGCGGCTGCTCCGGGGGCTTGGGGGTTGCTCCGCGCCCGCACAGTGGGGGCTGTCCCCTGCCCGCCAGCCCTACCTGCCGCTCCCCGCCCGCTCCACCTCGCAGGTGCCTCCGCACCCCTGGCCTCGCCCTCCGCGGACCCGGCCCCCGCGCGGAGCTCACCGCGCCCGCGGACACACCGTGCTCGGCGAGGCGGCAGCGCCCAGGAGCCACTTGCACATTGTCTCAACTTGGCCACAATTAGTTAATTGGTGAAAAATAATTCGTTAATAATTGCTCAGGCGCAGGGAGCGGTGAGCCCGCCGGCACGGACTGGGGTGTCGGCTCCCTCCCCGGCGTTAAACCCAACGGCAGCAGCCGTAGAGCAGCGGGTCTTGAGGGGCGGGCTAGGGGGAAGCGACCCTCCAGGACCTCTCCACAGTACATCCGAGCGGTGGGGACAGGACCGGTGCAAGGGAGGGTTCCTGACCGCCGAGAGGGAGAGAAGCGGGGGAGCAGAGGCAGAGGGAGGTGGTGGGGCTTACCGGTCCACTGTCCCTTCCAGGCGTGAGATTTGGTGGACTTCATCCAGGCGAAAGGCACCTGCACTCGGGGCTCCTCTACAGCCCCCGTGTCCGCCCCGTCTGAGAAAGGCAACGCGTCCTGGTGGGGAGGAGGAAGATGAGCGTGGTGGTGATGGTGATGAAGGTGGGAGACCCCGGCATCCTCAGTGATGGGGGGCACTTCGTAAGGTGAAATGTCTGGCGGGCTGCCTTGCTCGAGAGCCCCTAAGGCGCTGGGATAAGGAGTCTGTTGCTGCCTGCCCATGTACAGGCAGGCGGGGGGGCTGGGGTTGTAGTCCTGCGCCTGAGCTCTTTGAAACGCGCACGACTCCTTGTAGAGCTGCGCCGAGGCGTAATACTGCTCCTCGGTATTCATGGCGAGCGGAGTCAGGGGGTTCTCTCAGCTTAGGGACACATAGGGCTGCTCCCGCTCCCGGAGCCCAGGATGCCTCTTTGACAGCTGGCAGCCCCGCCGAGCCCCACCGCCCTGCCCGGCTCCCGCCGCCTCCCCATAGGCGCCTCTCCCCCACGTGAGCCCTCCCGCAGCCCTCCGGGGCGGGGCGCGGACCGTAAGAGGCCACCCGGGGTGGCCCTGGTCCCGCAACCCCCTTGCCCTCAGTCGGGCCGGCCCCAAGACCCCTTGCTCTTCTGCCGGGTGCCGCTCCCTGCTTTGGGATGAGGAACCCCGCGGCGAGGGATTTACGGGGCCTGGTAGGGAGTCGGGGGATTGCCCCGAAGTGCAGGGCGCTCGGGGAGGGATGGTCCCTAAACACACCTTTTCCCTCTTCCACTCGCTTGCCCAGGAGAGGTTTATAAGCCAACACCCCTCGGGCAGGGAGAGGAAATCCCTCCGAGGGCTGGGTAGATTCGGCTCCTTGAGGGGTTTGGCATAAGGGCACTTCGGTCTGCGAGGGCATCTCGGCTAAGGATGCGGTGTCCGGGGACGAGCAGAGTGCGCCAAGCGGGCGCTTCCTCAGGGGGACCCGTGTGCCAGAGCCCTGGGTGAAGGCCAGGACCGGCTTTTTGCCCTTTCACCCCTACCTGGGGGGATGTGACCGGTGAGGACCACAATGCTATCGCCAGAGCGAGCGATAGGCAGCGGATTGTTTGCCCAAGGGGTAAATTTGGGAGCCTTTCCCGCGGCTTGGGCTACAATGTGTTGACCCTCGGAGATAATCTGCTCCAAGCTGGTGCCGGTTGACTAGGTGACGAGGCTATGAGGAGGCGGAGAGCTACCGAAAGGGACAAAGATCATTTCCCTGCCTCCCTGCACTCGGCCCGGCCGCCGCTCTCTCCGTCTCGGCCGCAGGCACGCTTCCTATGTGCCCGGCCCGCCTCCTTTCACCGCCGCTTTCCCCGACACCGGGGCTTCGCCGCCGCCGTCGGGGCGAGCACTCGCCCCTCCGTGTAGGGTGCGTGCGGTCGGCCCGGCCCGGTTTGGCTCGGCTCGGCCAGTGACGATGTATACCCCGAGCGGCGAGACAGCAGAGTCCCGGTACTTCGCTCCTGCGCCCGATTCCGTGGGATCATAAACCCGCCCAGTCCATTACACTTAAAATGAGTTTCCGCTCTGAACTCACGCGGGTCCCCCATCTCTTAGAAAGCACACTGAGCCTTTGATTCAATATTGAGCCATTAAGCGATTGCTTTCCCGAGCCATTTAACAGCAGCTCTTATGGATAAATAAACAAAAAAGGCTGTAAACCAATTATAGTGCGGATAGCGAAAAAGTATTTTATTAGCGGGAATTACCGATAGACATCGCTGCTGCTCGGGCTCCCCGCGCCCGGCACCCGCCCCCTCCATCCCCTGGCATGCTGAGCAGGGTACGTGTCCCCGCGGAGCCCGCAGCCAGTGTGCGACCAGAGGGAATGCGCAGCTCCGTTAGTGGGGATTTCTCCCCGCCAGCTCAGCACGCCTGCGGTGCCTCAGCTTACATCTCTTGCAGACACGGGTGTCCTTTGATCTGGAGACGTCTTGTGCTCTCACCTCAGCCCAGCATCACCAGCTCCTTCCCCAGAGATCTGCTCCCTGCAGCACTTACTTCTCCGGGTTTTCCACGGGGAACCGGCGCGGATAAACAAACGCGAGGCCATAAAACCCAGAGCAAATTGATTCATCTCCAGGGAGGACCATTACCCGATGTCTTAATGCGGTCCTCTCTATATAACGAACGTCTCCAAACAGAGCAAACACTTCCCCCTACAAAGCAAATGAATTTCGTATAATTTAGAGCTAATTCTCTTTCATTCTGCCTGCGTGAGCAGTCGATAAGGACACGCTTTGCCGTTCTAACAACGAGGAGGTGAGCTGCAGTGCAGGAAAAGGGCTCCGCTGGGTATCCCGGCACTGGGGACCCCGTCCAGGCCCTGGAGTGGTGGTGTCCCGCAGCCGGGGGTCCACGGGATGAGGAGCTGACCCCAGCTGGAGCCCGAGCCCAGGGATCTCCGTGTCCTGCCTCCTCCTCCTCCTGGGATGCAATCACTGATACTTGGCTTAAGAGTCCTTCCGCAGCTGTGGGTTCCCAGGAGAAGTTTCTGAACTGTCAGTGGGCCCCATCCAAGTACCCACTTGATGTGGAAAAAGGGTGATGGAAGAGGCAGATGAGAGTGATGGGAATGACCAATGTCCCTGCTTGCCTCAGGACCGGACTCTGCAGACATCGCTGCATCCACACACATCACCTCAGACAGTCGCAGCAGGGTGTGCATATGAGATAAGACACCAAACATCTACCAAATTTCCAGAATTTTCTATTCCAAGAATTTCCTGAGCACTGTGAATGTTTTAGTCCTCAGATGATTTTACCACACTTTGGCTCTCCCCTGGAACCATATGTAAACATTTTGCCTCCCACCACTTCGTGGCGAAGTGTTCCCCAGATTAAGTGCTGCTGTGTGTGACACTGCTGACCCTACACCTGGCTGCATTTAATCAGTCTTAATTTTCCAACAATAAGAACCTTGAGATGTGTAGGCGCAATATAAGAAACTAAAAGGTGCATCATTTCCTCTAGCTCCCATGTAGACTTTGAATGGTGAGCCCAGAGTCTCCTGTCTATATATTTTCATTTCCCTGCTGAGAATTTACCCTGTCCTTACTCCTCAAGTCTTTGGTTTTGGCAGGCTTGGAGTGACAAGAATCTTGGCTGTCCTCAGTCTGAAAGTAACCATGTGCAGAAAAGATGTCTGGTACAAATATTATTACCACTGATAGATGTACAGCCAACTTTTAATTATTGAAAACAGAAAAGTAAAGGACACGTTGCACACTAAAACAAATTAATAATGGATCAGGTAGATTCTCCCTCACCTTAAAGCCTCTCTGGACATATGCTCCAGTTCAACTGGAAGTCCTGTATTTTACCTGCTCTAGGAAGTTTTTAAGGACTCTAGAAGCCCTTCACAATTTGGGGATATTTATGACCTGCGTGTTTAAGTCACCCAGCTTTATCAATGAGCTGGAAAGTTCACACTTCCAGCTCACTTTTGTCTCTGATGCGTGAGCGTTGTCCCACAACCATTATAATACAGTTGTAGTTCAGGTTGAGAAAAACCTCTAGATTTGAATATCTGCAGGGAAGGAGACTCCACAACATCTCTGGGCAGCCTGGCCTAGTATTTTGTCAACCTCAAACGAAGGAAGTATTTTCTCATATTCAAATGCGTCTTTCCATGTTTCAGTTTGTGCCTATTGCCCCTTGTCTTGTTGCTGGGCACCACTGAAAAGTCTGGCCCCATCCTCTGACACTCACCCTTAAGATATTTGTCTGTATAAATAAAAATTCTTATAGTAAGCTTGCTCTTCCAAGAGATTAAACAAAAATGAATCTATGATTCTATACCAGTAATTGAAGGATGGTGGTGATAGCAGCAATGTTAAGTAGGACAGCAGGTTGTAATTATCCTCTACACAAGTGCAGGAATTGATGTATTCGAGCACCAGTAACAAATGTTTCAGGTACTCAGCTGTTGCCATCCTGCAGTAAGATCACACAATAACTGCACTGCAATACTTGAATTACCAAGTATGTTGTAAGGACTTGTTAAGATCTGATCACATTCTCTAGCCTGCTCTTCGCCTCACAGAGAAGAGGCAATCTGTGTGGTTAGTCTTATTCTGTATTATATGAAGCCTAAACATTTGAAATATAATACAAATCTCTCTGAATAGCGAGGGGTTTGCAAAGCAAAGTCACTTACTTAATGCAATATCTATGTGGTTTTAAAATATATGCCAACATGTGCAACATGCCTCTTGAAATTCAAGGGCGTTTTCAACGTTCTCACCTTTGAATGGTTAATATAGGGGCTTAATGTGAGTCACTGTATTTTGGAAGTCTTGCCCACTTCTTCCCCAGTAGTGTCTGACAGGTATCACCACAGGCTGCTGAGATCAGTGAAATGTAAAACCACCTGGATGCAGTATAACTTTTTTCCCCTAGGAAAGGTGACAGGAGCATTTCGTTTGCCTTTCAATGCAAGTAATTTGTGAATCCCTACTAACTTATCTCCCTTTACGATCAATGATAGTTTCCTCATTCCTCCCACTACCCTGACTGTCTGATTAGAGTATAAAATAGTAAGGAGTATAGTTCAGTCACACTTCCCTAAAGTAATCTGGTTTGACTTTCTGTATCTGTATAATATTTAACGACTTCTCAGTGCTTAACACCTTTTGTGGAATCCACATTTAGACAGAAAAGAAGTACTGAAGGTGAGTGAAACATATTCATCATAATCTTTTTCTCTCTCATTTTTCTCTCTCATCTGTGCTCAAACCTACACGGGAAAACTGTATCTGTGACAAGGTACCACAGTGGGAGAAGAAGCTGACTGGGAAACAGAGCTTTCCCAGGGATTGATTTTTAACCCCCCACCATGGCTGTATCTAGCAGAAAGGTAACCTTTCACAAAGCTGGTTAATAATCAATAACCATGTGAAAACAAATCTGTCTTTCCCTCTCAGAACTAACGATAAAAATGAGAGCATGAATTATTCCACCTACCCTAAAGTAAGACTGGTTCATCAGTTTTGGGTTTTTTTTGGCAAGAGGCTTTTTTAGATCTCAGAGTGATTCAGCATAGGCACACAGCAGCTTCAGTTTGCTCTTCCCACCGTGCATCAGCTTCTTCACACTGCAGGTGTGGGCCACAGCTTGAACTGCAGGAAGACAAGTTTATGTAAGCCATTTTGAATAAGAACTTGTTTAGCAAATATATAGGGAAGTTGCGTTGGGAAGTCTGAGAATAGTAGAGGGTCTTATATGCATAATCTCTTTTTGCTTTTTCTATTTTACACCTTTTAAATTTTTTTTCCATGTCCCCCAATATTAATGATTTCATTTTCTGGTAGGGATAGGAAACACAATTTCATTGTCTTGTAAGAAGAGTTGAGGAATTACTTTTGAATACTGTGAACCTTCCCACTGAAAACACAGCTATTTCATGTTGTCTGCCTCACACAACTTTATGTTTTCCAATTAATGTTTATTATACCAGATAGGAGTAGAAAAAAATCAATATGTACACACACACACATATATATATATTCAGATAGTTACAGCAAAAGGAATTCAGGGCAGAATCATAACCCTGAAAGAATTCCTCCTCACATCCCTTGCCTGCTTAATTTTTCCCCAAAACCCCAGGCTCTTTGAGGCATGTCAGGTTTGGGGCTCAGACAGAACCTGGCCAGGTGGCACCTGGCAGTTCTCACCATAGTACTCCCCTCTTGTTTGTCCTTTGTAACTTTGCCTGACTTCAACCATTTGAGCTGAAATTTTCCATTCTATATCTCTGCCTCTCACGAAACATGTGGGGAAACTTTCCTTAAAATTTTTTGTACAGGTACAAAAGGGAAGCTGAGAAACTCTGATGCCCAGCAGCTGGCTGTGTGGAGAGGGCGTGGAGTTGTTGCCTCCTCTGCAAGTCTCTCGAAACAACAGTGACCATGTATGTCTGATCACAAATCAGAATAGAGGACTAGAATAGATGACACCCTGAGACAGCAACTTGACACACTTTTCCTGCTCTGTTTTCTTAGCAGCTGTGTTTCTTTGCTGGATTTAAGTATGTTAGAAGTCCTGCTGGGATGTTGTCACACACCAGTGTCCCTCCAGGCCAATCTCTGTGCAAAGCTGCCTACATTTAGTCAAAGTTTGAACTGCTGCACATCACTTAGCAGCTAAGTCCTTTACAACTCATTTACAACAGTGAGCAGATCTCTGCCCTGGTCCTCAGGACTGAATGACAGCTCACTGCTTGGCAGTTGTGATATTGAACCCAATAGCTGAAAAGTTGGGAGATATACTCCATCCTCCAACCTTGGGCATGGAGGAGGAAGGTGATTTATACAAAAGACGTGTAAGATGCTCACCCTTCCGAGGAAGGCATTTTAAGGTCTAGGTTTGGGCATGCTACCAGCTCAGCTCTGGGTGAGACCCAAGAGTGCACCAACCAGACCTTTTTCCACTTCCCCGTCCCTGCTCACAGGGAAAATCATGGGTGTAGAGGTCAGGAGAGAAGAGGATGTGCTCTCACCAGCCCTCTGCCCAAGTGGGAAGCTGAGCTGCTGGGTGCTCCAGTAGGTCTGACAAAAGGGACATAATGTAACCTTGATGAATCTCTCGGGTTAAATTTTTCATAAAGGGTTTCCAGCTGCAAACACTTTACTTTACTGGGTGACTGGTCTGCAGCAGCTTGAGGTACTCCCAAAAGAAGGGGAAACTTTGGGGAAGTCTGTTTGTGAACATGCAATGCCACAAGAACTGGGCTCTGGAAGTGTCTTGACCCCCTCCAGTGTTGTCCACACAGGCTTTTTTGTAGCTGGTGGGTCCACTAGAACTTCTGAGCAGTTTTAGCCTAATCATACTTGTCTTAACATGGATTTCAGGAGGTATATACATGGTTGTGCAATGACTGAAATCCATTTGAAAATCAAAGCGTCAGATATCATTCTTCCCTCCATAACTGATACTGCAACAGCCCTAGGGGTGCTGTGAACTTTTCAGACTCCATCGAGAGAAGTGCTAGGAAGAAGACCAGAAGGAAACCCACGCCTCTGTCCTCTGAGCATCAGTGCTATAAAATCAACAGTGACTAAGTCTTGAACTCAAGGACCTCAGGAGGCAAAGTAGAACAAATGCAGAATTCTTTTAACTGAGTTTGGCTATAACACACTGTAGACAAGAGAGGAGCCCTGGGAAGGAACAGGAGGAGGGCAGTAGACAAAATGCCATGTCAAAGTGTATGTAGATGTGATATGAACTCAAGCCTTTCAGTCAACTTCCTTGCTTGTAATTCCTTGCCTGTGTAATACACTGCAAGGGGTCTAGTTCTTGTGTTTATCCAACAAGGGAAGAGAAAAGTATCTACACATTACCTGTTCATTTGGTCATTAAAAAATTTGAATTCTAAATATTTAAATAATTGCATATTTTTTTAATTAAGAGACACCTGCCTTACAAAAAGTTTTTAGGACCTCTCACATTTTAAAAAATGAAGAAAAGAAATTAGAATTTCTTTACAGATAATTCACCAACACAAAAATAAGCAGAACCAATTAAAAATATGGATTGCTCACTTGCTCAGCAACAATGGGCACTGTTTTCCTCTGTGTATAAGAGAATCTAAATATTTACTGTGTAGTATATAATCTCTTAGCTTTGCTTATTTATGTATAATATACTCTTTTAAGTGCAATTTAGACATATTATGGATCCATGTAGCTTTGAATATTTCCACTTATCTGCAAAACTCACCTGCTTGCCTTTCTTGCCCCTCGTCTTACCTTGTGTTTCCCCACTTTCTCTTTCATTTGCTTTCTCTTTCACTTTCTCTTTCTCTATCCTAATCTTCTTAATTATATTTCCATCTAGTATTTCCAAGTCCCTTAATTGTATATTTATTTCCCTGTTTTGTATACCATTTATTCTCAGTATTTATATATTTATTTCTGCATAAGATTTGCAAGTCCAGCTCAATTTCAAAAAGATTTGATTTAAACCCACAGTTACATAGCAGACTAGAAAAAAATCACTATCTTTATGAAGTGATGATGAGCTGTACACACATAATGGGTATAGATTTGCACATTTAAATGAAAGCTTGACTAGGTTGTTATTCACTGAATGATGCATGTAGGTTTTATTGCTCCTTACCTACACACTGGAAAGCACATTGTCAAAGCTTGAAATGATTTTATGTACTTGAACACCACCTGATTTAATGCATCAGCTGACAAGGACAAAGACATTGATTAAATGTCCTGCCTCAGGTGTCCAGAAGGCTGGAAAAGGTTGTCCCCTCAAACTAACCACTGAAACTTCAGCCAGTAATCATTAACTCAGTATTTGGTCCAAGCTTTAGGAATAACAGGAGGCTTTAAAAAGTGGCAGTCAGAAAACACTCAGTGTGATTTAGGAGACTATTTGAGGTAGAGTCGAGTGATAAGAGTCTCTCCTGATTGGTTAGAAAGGCGCTGGGGGTTTGATCCTTGGAAGGACACCTCTGGACTCTTAGTGAGCAGGGAGAGAGCCCAAAGGGTGCACGGTGAGTACACAGTGCTTGCACGGGGATTGTAAGACAGTCACTTGCAGGGAGATTGTGAGACAGTGGTTACTCTCACTTCATTTGAATTTGTAAAGGCTCTGGGCTGGCCTGCACTGTCTCTTGACAAAGGTGGTTTGCATTGCCAAGAAACAGGTGAACGCTTGAGCCAGCAGTGAGAGGCTACACTGGGTTTTAAATTTTAAAATGCCACTTGGTAGGCTTCAACAGAGCAACATCTAGCCACTGGGTTTCTAGACAGGCATGATCTTTTGATTTGAGGCTGTTCTCCTACATTGCATCTACAACAGTTTTTCACAATCTATAAAATCCACGTGGCATCGCAGAAACCTTGGCAAGAGTAATTTCATCATAACAACTGAAGGAAGTGAGACATCACCTTGTACAAAAGAAGCTTTCAGAAACCCCACAGCCATCTTGGTCATGTTGTTCCAACACCAGCCCAACCTAGAAGACTACCTCCTCTTGGAGTAATGTGCAGTCCAAACACCCAGAGCAGCACAAGGCAGGCAGAGGCTCAGGGGAAGGAAGGTACCTGTCCCAAGAATTAACCCCAGTGAAAGAAACCAGATCTCTAATTCTTGTTTGATGTCCATTTCCTGCTCTCTGTTTTGGTTAGGAAACCTCCAATTGAATACATAAGTGCTACTCTTGCCAAAACTAACCCCTTAACCTAAATGATCCTCTTGTGAACCTCAAATGAAATCAACTATTTAGTGCTCAGCTCATTTGTGCAGTAGAACTGTTAATGTGGTTGTCTAATTTATGGAGCAGCCAGGTTCTGGTTAACAGTGCAAGAGTGTAAGGTGGCAATGAGCAGTCTATTTTCCATGCACACTGGAGCAGAAAACTGTATGTAAAGGAAGTTCTTTTCATAGGTGCAGCACGCTAAAAAGCTTTCACCTAAAATTATATAGCCTGACAAACAATATAAAAACACAGATTGCCCAAAAAACAAATAACATATCAGCCATTTATACAAAACCATACTACTTAAACTCTTCAAGCTTGAAATGACTGTGTATTTTTTTCCCATTAAAATGTTACGGTCTACGTATAAATTGTTTTAAATTCAGATTTGATATCAGTGTGTTTTCAAAGCCTAGATGGATTTAACACTTTTCCCAAGATGAAACATTAGCTCTGGGTGGATGCAGAATCATCTCCAAGGATTTGGTCTAGCGAAAGGTGTCTCTGCCCATGGCAGGGGAGTTGGAATTAGATGATCTTTAAGGTCCTCCCACCCCAAACCATTTTATGAGTCTATGATTTCTTTCCCATCTGGAGTCAGGACACGTGGGGCTGCCAGGGCTCTGATGCCCTTGTAGGAGCCAAGTGGGAGCAATGGGAAGGAAACAATCTCTTCTGGAGGTGAGGTCACACTGCAAACACCCTCTGTGCCTTTCCCTGTGGTTTCACCCAAGCTCCTCATGTCTTTGTTATTGAGTTAGATTTAGACACTCCAAGAGTCAAAGGGGAAGAAGGGTCCACATTAGAATTCAGTAAAGCAAAAGTTCCTGCTCTCCCTCCTGCTATCCAGTGGTTTTTACTTGCACCATGTGCTGCTTACCACCTCAGCCACCCCTCTCAAACCCGACCCTGGCACAGGTCACTCTGCCTCCATGCGCCTGCCTTGTCCGCACCTCTTTTCTTCCTGGGTGTACATTTGTAAATGTTTTAATTCTCCCTCTGCAGGAGAAGCAAGGCCGGGCTCTGGGGGGTGCCGGCTGCAGACCACATGTTTTTTTCCACAAGGCTTTTCCCTTCAAGAACCAGGCAGCCAACCAAGCCCTCAGAGACAACACCTAAGCCATGCATGGGAAAGGCAAAGGGCCTCTACTAATCGCTGACTCAACATGAGCACCAGGCAGATGGATGCAACGTGTTTAATGCATGTGTGTTCACCTGCCCCAAAGGGAACAGCTAACTCAGGCTTTGATATCTGTAGTTAAATGAGCCTACCTATCTTGTTTTAACTTGGCACTATCTGCTAATGTAGAGGCATGAACAACACATTTTTGAGAGAAAGAAGAAGTGGGAAGTTGTGCCCAAACCCTGAATTCTTTTCTAAACACTGCCATTGTCGCAGTAATAGTCTGATACAAATGGTGATGCTAACATGATACCTCACCTGGGTGAGGTGTGAATGTGGATGTATTGGGCTGCTCTCATGTCCCTCACTTGCCTGTTTTCGTTCCCACAGACATTTGGGATTGGCCTGGAGCCTGAGCCATACCAGCCACTTAGCACGGTCTCAAGGGGACCAAGCAACTCTCCTGCCTGATCCTTACAGAGGTCGTGCCATGCCCCGTCAGCCACCAATAGTCCCTTTGCCATTGGAAGACAGAATCCTCCTGGTATCCACCGGCCACATCTCCTACCATCTTGTCATTGGCATGTATTCAACTCCCACTAAAGGTCCATTTGTCAGCTGCCCTGTGGTCAGGGTATCACTCTCATACATTCAACAGTGGGGGTGACTTCTCTGACCTGTAACACATGGTTGTCCCAGAAGTTTGCCATAAGTATGCCTTCATGATCCACTGTGGCTTGGAGGAAGATCACCCTTGCGGGGGATGGGTTTGCACGCTGCGGGAGATGCCTACAACCTCTTCTGTGAAAGTCAGCTGCTCTTTCAGACCCTCACTTAAGTCACTGCCCCTGAGTAAATCACTCTATCCATTACATGGTAAACATCCCTGTCCTCAGAGCTCGCGGCTATTATCATACTGAGTAGCTATTGATCTGGGGCAGCTTGGGACAGTCAGCTGATGGCAACTTCTCAGCTAACTTGATTTCTATTAACATTTGTGTAGGAAGCTCTTCCCATGTTCCAAGATGTTTCTAAATAGTGCAATCCCCTGACTGCACTAGCTGTCTGGCACCCAAACATCTTTCCGCAGCTAGGCAATTCATGGAAACCACCACATGCAGACAGTGCCTCCACTGTGCCAGCAGTGAACTCCCTCTGGAAGTGCTGCTGCCTTATGGGATGACAGAGATCAAGGATGACATGCCTTGTGCCTCCACCTAGACTTTACTTGTGACCTTCTACAATAGTCAGATAGCCACCAGCCACTGCATGTCTCCAAGTACAGGCTCACCCATGTGGCTCTGACAGGAGAGGGTGGATGTGAGCAACATGGGGCCTTAAGAGTGTCTCAACTAAAGAGGAAAGCACTTCTGCCTACAGGGCTAGGGAAGACAGAGCAATTTCTTGCCTCAGGAAACAACACAGAAGTTCACTTCAGTCAGGTCACCAAGGAACCTGGCCTCCCTCACAAAGACCGTTCCCCTATCCCAAAGACCTTTACCCCAGCCCTGGCACCTGCTCTGTATATGCGAAGTATATTTGTGGCTAAGCACAGAGGAGAAGGTGTCCAATAGATGGTGAAGAAATGAGGCTGCACACACAGTATGATTCAGTTTTCTGGATTCTCCACAGAACTGTCTCTGCATTCCCCTTTATTAGAGTTCTTCAGTAAACAGCACCTGGTGTTGTCATTCGGTTAGCTAGAATTCCCAGGACTTTTTGCAAACTCAATGCTTTGATTTACACACTCCTCCTCAGCTCCAAGGCCGAAACACTCCCTTTTGATTCTAATTAACTGAATGGAGGTGCTGCTGGCTTAACTTGTTCCCACAGTGTCCTTCCTTAGACTTCCCTGCAGCTTCTCTGTGTAGACATGAAAAACACTGGCTGACATGCACAAGGACTGGGGACAAGTACATTTTGCAGTGGAAAGGTGTCCTTGGAGGAAGCTGATGCACCAGACTTTGTTCCTGGACTCTCTTGAAGAGAGTTTTGTTTCTGTTTGGTTGGTTGCTCTTTTTGTTTTGGTTTGGTTTGTTTTTTTCCCAAGCAGTAAAAGAGCCTGGGTCAGGAGCCTGCTGTGATCAGCCAGGTCAGGTCCTGTGCTTGTTGCCTCTGGGACACACTGTGTAAACAGGTGGCCGTGTCAGACACTTATTTTTTTTTTTGCCACAAGGCTTGGCAGATTCAATTTTGCAGACTATCAAGGCTTTTTTCCTTAACCATATACAAACACAGGTCTTGCAAATTGCTTACAACTGTAATTGGTGATTACAACTGTGCTTTGTGAAGTGTTCATTAGTACAGAAGAGCTGCAGCATGGATGCATGAATTCTATGATACTCTTAAAAGAAGTTTAAAATGTTAGAAAGTTAGGGGGTTAGGGCTGCAGCTGATGAGTAGATCAGAAATGTCAGTTCGGGCTGTTGAGATGGGCACCCCAGAGCTGCCTGAGCTGAAGCTGTCACTGGCAGGGACAGAAGCTGTGACTACGTTGGAACCTGTTTGAAGGTGACAGGAAAGTCACTCTAGAGGGATTATAGAAAAATAGTCTTTAAAGCATTCACTGACAGGCAGATAAAAACCTTAAAAAAGGGAGAATTTTTTTGTTTGTTTGTTTTAACTGTAAGTGAAGAACAAGTGTGGAAAAAAAAAAAAGAGGTACGGCTGACCAAGGCCCTATTCTGAGACACAAAAAACCATCTGCCACTACAGCAGGGTTGGAGCTAAAATACTCTCCAGAGAAATGGGACTGCTGACTCAAATTCCCTGCTGCCTGAGAAAGCTCCGACCCAGGTTCATAATCAGTGCTTTGCCTGTTGCACAGATGTTTTCAGCTGTAGAATTAAGTTAGTGTGTCATTTAACCTAACTCAACTACAGTTCTCCCCAGGACAAGCAATTGAGTGAACAGATATCTTAGTGCAGTCAAAGAAATTCTTATGCCAGTGAAAGTGTCCTGGGGTTTCCCCAGGTGGTTTTCCTGTTCATCTCTTCTTTGCTAGGCATTCCCTGGCCACTGCTGGGTAGTGGATACTAAGCATGGATCTTCAGCCTGACCTGTGCAACTGCTTCTATATCCTCATATTCCTCAGTATTTCCACTATGCCCTTCTCTGTCTGAGCTAGTTGTCCTAGCTCACTTTATAAACAGTAGACAGGGATATTAGGTTTCAGTTGTCTCCTGGTGAAACAACTGTCCCAAACAGGACAGATAAACATGTGCTAGGAGATGGTGTCACCACTGACAGTAAGCAGAGATGAGAGTGACCAGCAGAGCCAAAAGCACCTGCAGCAGTGAGAGGCAAAAGAGCTGGGTCTCACCCACCCACTGTCAGTGTAACCAGAATGCATCATTTAAATGCTGGGGCTGATCCATACTAAGAGGTGGAGACAGTTCCACACCCTTGTGCAGGATGCAGCTTCTCTCCAGGAAGGCAGTGGAAGCATCTTCCCACGCACAAAGCCCTGAGAAGTCCACTTGCTAACACTTCCTCAGGTATGGGCAATACCTCTTCTCCATGTACAAGTTTATTGTTAGGTGACAAGAGGTGGGAGCAGGGCAAGGGGATAAACCTGGACTAGACATGAATCAGGATAGCTTCTTGAAAGTAGGTGAATGACAAATAAAAATATTCCAAGCAGAAAAAAATATTTCCCTGATATTTCTTTGCACTCCTTTATCCCTTTTTTTCTAATCCCTTTTTTCCTAATCTGTCAGTCTGGAAAAATTTGCGACCATCTTTTCAGTTTAGTGATCTTGAGCCTCAAGGCTTTCTCTATGCAATATGATGCAGACTGGCTTATTATTAACCAAAAGAACTGTGAAGAACAAAAATACTTCTTGGTTTATTAGCACTGTTCATATTGCCAGATGCTGACAGGCAGGCAAATTATGTAATGTTCAGCAGTTTTTCAGTTAGAGACATTCAAGGAGAGCTATTTCAACAGGTGAAAATATACGGTTTGTTACAATACAAGACTGGAAACTTCTCCAATACAGCTGAAGTCCTGGATCACCTCATTTCAGGTGAAAGAGTTTTTGCAGGTACACTTCTGCAGATCCCATAAACTTGATAGACAAGCTATAGATCAGGATTTTGAATCCATAACGGCCTGGTAGGGTGAGAAAATCTGACAGTAGTCCTAAATATAAAAGTTGAAGGTGGTTATTCTTTAAAAAAATCTATTTATTTTAATCAAAAAGTAACATTCAATCTCTCCTGGCTTCAATCAAGAAACATTTGGTTCAAGATTCTGATTTTACAGCAAAAACCGAAACCATCAATTAGAAGAGGAATTACATTCCCTGAAATAAAGAGACAAACACATTCACAAAAATTTATTGAATCAGAACCCCATTTTCAATTGAAAAAAAGTTTTGCCAGAGCATTTTGTACAAGTCTTTGTGAGCAGGTCATAGTTTTCAATCCCATCCTTGAGTACTGTGAGTTGCCTTACATCGTGCTCAGACCCCATGGGCACTATTCTGAACAATAATATCAGTAACTTACACATATTAGTGCAGAGCAGTAGTCTTACTTTGAAATTTTGGAGGGAGGAGACAACTAACCTGAAAATTTAGATACTGGAAGAGTTCTTTCTCTAGTCATGACAAAATGACACCTTTTGTAATTTTCTGCTCTCCAGTGTCACATCCAGCAGTTACCTGCAGGTATTATTTTAAGACAGAAGGATACATATATTTGAATTTTTCCCTTTGCCTAGATTTTACAGACATTCATATGACTGAAGTTATTTGTTTGGGTAGACCATGGTATATGGATCACAACATTTTCCAATACCCATAGGTCATGTTTTATACTGTCTAATTGTATTGGGTTTGTGTGACAAGGTTTTGGTATTGGGTGGCTTCTGTGAGAAGCTGTCAGAACGTTGCACCATGTTCAAAAGAGGCAAGGTCAGCCAGCTCCAAGACAGACTCACTGATGGCCAAGATCGAGCCCATCAGCGGCAGTGGTAGCAGTACATTCAAGAAGGGGGAAAAAAGCCCTGTGCAACTGCAGCAGAAAAGAGGAGTGAGATTATGTGAGAGGAACAGCCCTGCAGACACCAAGGCCAGCAAAGAAGGAGGAGAAGGAGGTGCTCCAGCAACCAGAGTAGACATTCTCCTGCAGCCCATGGTGCAGCCCACAGAAGTCCACAGTGGAGCAAATATCCACCTGCAGCCATGAAGGACCCCATGCTGGAGCAGGGGGATGCCTGAAGGTGGCTGTGACCATGGGAAGCCCATGCTGGAGCAGGTTCCTGTCAGGACATGCGGACCCATGGAGAGAGGGGTTCACTCTGGAGCAGGTTTGCTGGAAGGACTTGTGACTTTGCAAGAGACCTGTGATGGAGCAGGCTGCTCCTGAAGGACTTCATCCCATAGGAGGGATCCTTGCTATAGCAGTTCATGAAGAACTGTAGCCCATTGGAAGGACTCATGGAGGACTGTCTCCTGTGGAAGAGATCTCATGCTGGAGCAGGGGAAGTATATGAGGAGTCCTCCCCCTGAGGAGAAAGAAGCAGTGGAAACAATGTGTGGTGAACTGAGCACAACCCCGTTCCCCATCCCCCTGAGGGTAGGAGGGAGAGAAAGCCTACAAAGAAGCTCCCAGTACTCATCACTGTCCTTGCTTAATGACTGCTTCTAATCATGCATTCCAGGAGTTTAACATATGTGAGTTTATAGAGGCTGAAGGGAGACACTGCTCTGCTTGAGTACCCATGGCTCTTCTGTGCTGTGCACATGGACACATTGACCTAGAGAACTGTCTCACAGTCAGAGGAATTTTATAGGGGAGAGAGTTCAGGGCAGTGAAATCATGCAACTGTTGGTTATTCTCACTATGCCAGACACACAAAACAACACTAGGAGTCCATCAAAATTTTCAGATGCTGCTCCTCTAAAGCACTACCTGTTTGAAGCATGACAACATGGTAATCCTACCAGGCAGATCACAGCAAATATCAAGCAAGAACTTTTTGGTCCTGAAATCTGGCAATAGAGAAAGGATGTGAAAATCCATCCCCAGGTTTCAATAAAATTTCTCCAATAAAGTCCAGAAGGTTTAACAGAGGTTTGTCCCTTCCTACATGTCTGGAGTACATTTACCCTCTGCACAACAACACTAGAAGAAAACCACACAAGATTATTTTGTTAAATGAATTGCAGAACCATGCCAGAGGGCAAAGGAGCACTCTTGAGCCAGGCCACTGTGTTCTGGAGGAGTTTTCAGTGGGGATTATCATAGCCTGTCTACCGGACAAACAGCCTTTTGCACACTCCACACCCACTGAATCCCCCCAGGCTCCCAGAACTTTGACTTCAGTTGTGCATTTGCAAGGGGAAGGGGACCTCTCTTCAGAGGAGGTAATCTCTCTGAACAATATCAAGGCAACATTTCAGAATACAAAATGGGTTGCAAGATGTATAGTTGCCTGGATGTAGGTGCTGTGTGGACTACTTTGGGATATCCTGTCTGGTCTCTAGTTGCAGCTTTGCAATGGGGAAGTGTCCCATAGAACCCACATTATCCTTGAAAAGTACCTTGTATATCTTACACATCTAAAGGACCCCAGGAATTAAGATTTAGGCAACTAAGTGATTTCCCTACTGCCTCTGAAATACTTTGATTGTTACCATGTTCTTCCTGTTCTTATAGACAAGATGTTTGTATGTTATTCCAGCCTAAAGACCTTTGTCTTTCTTGCAGCCCAGTAAAAAGCGTTCAATTGAAACATGAGTCCTTCGAAAACATTCAGACTGCTCACAGCAACCAGACTGCCATGGGATGGTAATGTTAAGGTTTGTTTTAAATCAATGTGACAGAAATACTGATTCATAAAATAGCTGCTACTCAGTCCAAGGTAGGACCGTAAATCATTCTATGAATCTTTTCCAGGGCTAGAAATACCAACATCAGGTTTTCATGTATTACTATCTGTAATTTATATTACAGTGAAGGCTTCCAGTGTCTTGTTGCTCTTAATGCTGTACAAGCCCAAAGGTTCAGTATGTAAACGGGGCAAATTTTGTTGTAGAGGCAATGTCTTTAATTAGCCCAGTGGAAACCTTGGGAAGAAACAGACAGGCTTTCCTAAACACAAGTCCTTCTTCACACTTCTCTACCAGGTTTGAAATGGCTTTTGGTGCCCCCAAGCTCTGCTTATTCTCCCTGTCACATTACTTAAGTGTTGTTTTGGCACTTCAATATGGACCCAAGTTCATTCACAAGCTGCAGCTTGTCTCAGACCCAATCTATTTGGAGTAAAGCCTGTGTCAGGCACAAACTGGGAGTGACATATGGGGTAAAACAAGAAGAAAGTTCAAACTTCTGCCATATCTCAGCATGACCTAAATGTGTTTGTGCCTGCAACATGGACTAACCTCAAGAGCACCAAGGACTGAGGGAGTCATTCAGTGCCTGGATTCGATGAGCACATCCAGCACGAGGAGTGGTGGGCATACACTGTCTATTAGCCACAGTTCAAACCAGGCTCCAGGCTTTGCTTTGGCCAATGTTCCACCTGCTAGAGTAGACATATCCAGAGGAACTTAGCAGTACAGTGCAGTACAGGCTTCCCCTCCCAACAAGTTGCTTTTTTCCTTCCGTAGCCATCTGGATGACACTCCAGCAATGTTATACTGTAATCTGGAAGCATCATGATTATAATTATTTCACATCTACTCACAACCATTATCACTGCCCTGGCAGGCTTCACTAAAGCAGATATTAACTGTTTTGCTACTTAGCAGTGAATTTTTAAGTGAGAGATATTATGGCTGGTAGTATTATGTATCTGTATTGAGTTTAACCTCCTTGCCTATTTCCTTTGGACCTTAAACATGCTTTATTATATCAAACAGTAATCAACATTCCTCAGGGGTGAAGGTAGCTACATGACATGTTTACTGAGGCGGCCAGCTGTCGCCACCTGGCAAGCAACTTTTATCATAAGATGGTTGAATTTAACATATATCAGCATTTATCAGCCCAGACTTTGTCAGTTTTATAAACGAAAACCAAGAGACAATAAATCATTCGGTGCCCAGTTGATACTGCATAACTAAGAGAATGTATTTACCAGGCTGGGTGGATTCAACCAACAAAAGGCATCTAAGGTTCTGTTATTTGATCTGTATTGAATATAGGCTCAGATGTCTTTTTTGGTGTATAATCCACATCTGAAAGCTTTGGTGAGACGTGTGCTGGATGGTCTCATTTGTTTTCTTCTAGATGGGCCGCTTCAGCCTTCACTCCTGTTCAGTAATAAGTCAACATTTCCAGTGACTTCTGCTGAAGCGCTTTTGACTGAGCACCCATAACATATTTAATGTCTTCTCATTTGTGGGGGGATGGAGCACAGAGCTGGGGGGAGAAACATACTGAGGTGGGATAAGCCTCTACTTTCAAATGCCTTAACCATAAATAACTGCTCTAGTAGTTTGCAATCATGCTTTATCCCAGTCTCAACCAATGTCCTGTGCATCTTCTAGGGTTAACCAAGACTCGTAGGTGATCAAATGATCTGCTATCTGACCCTAGGGGATAGGTGGCAGACTGCTGCTCATATCCATATAACCCGTTTCCACCTCAGAGTTGGTGGTTCATCCACAGCACCTACAGGGAACAGCAATTTGTTACTCCTAAACTGTGTCCAGTCTAGTTGGAACAGGATGAAAAATCTGCCAGGGATTGTGCTGCAACCATAAACAGTATAGGTTACTACAGTACAGGGTCACACCCTGCATTTAGGAATAACTTAGGTCATGCATTACTGCCCTTGCCTTGGGCAAGATGGGAGAGGGGGCATGTTTTGCAGTCAGTGATTTAACACAGCCTGGAGAATCAGCCTGATACAGTGTATGGCAGCATTGGAAATCCCCTAGAGCATCGTTTTCACTTCATCATTGCATCCACATTCCCTAAGGTTAATAGAAACCCAACCTCAGAGATGTTTACACTTGTATGTCAAGGAGGTTCCTTGCACTTAAGAACACTTGAGAACAGTTGAGATTCAGAAGCAAATTCTCATTCACCACATGAGTATGCCCTCCAGCAAAAGGGAGAAGAGTGAGGACTGCAAGGCATTAGCCATCAGTGAGGGCCAGTAAGACCATATTTGTACTGTTAATAAAAGAGAGCCAGGAAGTGATGTCTGGTGAAAGTTAAATGGCACCAAATGTTTCATTGTCCACCCTTCAGTGCCCTAACCTTTCCCTTTGTGGGGAGTTAGGGGAGAGGTCCATCTGTAACAGCAACAGGCAGTAAGGCAGCACCTAAGCAGCGTGGCCAAGTAGGGGTACAGTGTTCAGGCTTTCCCTAGCCTATATTTGGAAATTTATATCTTGTTGCTGAGTTAAGATGCTCCGAGCTCTTTGCTATGATGGTGTCACTCTTTTTAGTTGTCAGGAGTGATGAAAACCCTTGCACTAACATGCCTGGAGCCACCTGTTTTACAGCGTGAGTACAGGCTGGTTCACTCAAGAGCTGAGACATCTTCCATGATCTTTCCACAGTTCATCTCAGCAGGAGAAAAGTGTTTTGTAGAAGGTTCAGTTAATTGAGCCAGTCTCAGAGTGGCCCGATAGAAAGAATGGTGAGCTCTGCGCTCACAGGGGCACCTGAGCCTGTGCAACAAGAGAGGACATAGAAGTGTTGTGGGCTGTCCAGTGAACACTCTTCCATCAAGTAGGACAAACATGAGCATCTAACCTCTGCTGAGACACATAGGTTAATTGCAACATAAAAATAGCCACAGCCAGGGTACAGAGTAAAGTATTCAACTTCTTTCTGGTTAACATACAAATTTCTTACAACTTCCATATGTTTCCCTTCTCTCAGCATATTTTTAGTGCATCTTTTATGCCAAGCTTTTCCAAAATCTGTCTATGTAAGATGAGCTATTCAATGCTTATTTAATTTAAATTCTTTAGAAAACTTTAGATTGCACCACTTTTATGCCTTTTCCACAATTGTCTCCTTCCCATTCTCTTGTTCAAAGCAGAAGTTAAAATTTCCAAGGTTGTCCACTTCCAAATCTTGCATCCTTTGACAGACCTAGGATGTAGCAGCTTATTGCTCACTATCATTACAGTGACATGAAAATTCATTGGGAGGTGACAACACAAGGAAGCCACTGCTCCTAGAAACTTCTCAGCACATTTGCTGGCAAAGTGTGCTCTCCAGCTTCAGTGCCAATCCCACCTGTCTCCCAGACTGCAGCATTTAAGTGCTTGAGTTGAAGAATGAACAAAGAACAGGTGTTATTTGTTCATACCACAAATGTATCATGAATGCAGTGAAGAACAGGAGACAAGGATGAAGCTTACGGACATGATGCAGAACTCCAATAGCCTGATGCCGTGCTTACCTGTAAGCCATGGAATGAGCTAATTGCTGTATACAGTTCTGCAAAGATGGGAGTGAACTCAGAAGCTGTACTGGATGTCTGTGTCCATCTAGCTACAGCACAAGGGTGGTTTTGTCAAAGATCAAAAGACCCAGAAAAAATGTTGAAGGTCTTGCTTCAAGGCAAAGTCTGAAAATTAGCTTGCAGCTTCTGCAGCAATGAAGAACAACCCAAATGGCACAGTTATATTTTAAATAAAGACATTTCAGAAACATGAAAAGGTTACTAGGTGTTACTAGGTTGAGTGTAAGTCTAGTGATAGGTAAGTAAGGAGATGGGGGTGTAGGTAGCACTGCCACAAAAATATGTAGCAGAGGTGTTTGCTCTAGAGGAACTGAAAGGGAGCGGCTGGAATCTCCTACCTGTGCTGGTCAGAGGGGCTCATGGCTAAGAATGCTGTTTCCCATGCCTTTTTCTTGTCCTGTGGAAAACAAGCAAGTAAACAAACAAACAAACAAACAGGGAATTAATTTATTCTCTTTTCCTTCTTCCCTGCTTTTCAGCTGAAAAAAAAACAAGCTCTCTCCTCCAGCTTCCCTGCTCCCAGGGGAGGCAGGACAGCTTAGCAAGGGTCAGGACTGCAGAGGGATGTTCTTCTGCTGCTCCCCACTGGAGTCACAGTCAGTCCTAGGACGTACTTCTGACAGGGCTAACTTCCAAAGGCTTCCTAAGGTATGAAACAGGAAACCTTTAAAGGACTGATTTCATACAACTTTCTTTGCTAGCAAATTATAATAATGACAATTGCAAAAATATTATATTCTGTACCATATAGTTTCAGCTTCTCTAACAATGATAAGTGATGCTCTGAGATGTCTGGAGGTAGTATGCTGTTACTTGGGGTTGCAGATTTTCCTATATATCTCCACTGCTGCTCCGTTTGTCAAAGCTGTCAAGTCTACTTGAACCTGTTCCATCTAGGAAGCTCATACATCTTAACACACTGTGATAACTGTCAAAAACTTTCTTTTAATCTGGAAATATGGAGCTACTGGAAAGGCATCCTATGCCTACTAGTGGGTGTCAGGTTCTTTTAGTTTTTGGTACTTGTTTCTTTTTGGTACCTTGTTTCATCGTTCGTGCATTGGAGATGCACCTCCATTACCCTCCCACTGCCAAGGTAATCTCCTCCATTCCAGTACCAAGTTAGGCTAGTTTATTTTTTACTTGATCTTTGCAATATCTTGATATCTCCATAAAACAATAAGAAATGACAACTCCTGTGGCAATGTTGCCATTTCCTAATTTAAATGGGTTGAATATAGAGTATTGCCACCTCGGGAGCCAAACAGTGCTTCATTGCTTTGACGTCATCTTCTGTGAGCCACCGGATAGGAAATAATAGAGACTAGATAGGTTCAGAGTCACAGTTGTTCAAGTTACGAACACCACCATTCCCTGGTCATCCCTGGCAGCAGAGGTCATACTGACAGATTGGGCACCTGTTTTTTCAGTCCAGATGCAGGTAGAGCAGTTGCCTCAAGATGACACAATGATCCTTGTGTACGTGTGGTTTTGCAGATGAATGCTAGGACATCTGATATTGGGTATCTGTCCTATCATTGACATATGTATAAATTCCCACCACCATAAACAGGGATCATTCTTTGCACTGTGATTCATTGAACCAGAACTGAGGTGACTTGCTACAAAAACTCTCAGAAAAGCATACCTAAAGGGGCATGGGATTGTTGGCTCTTCAATTCATGTGATCACTTAACCCAAACTTTGCTATCACTGCCAGGGTTGCTGATGTTGCTGCACATGACTTACAACAAGCGAAAGCAGCTGTCCCCAAAGCAGGGTGTGAGCAAGGTGATCCGTTGGGGTGTGGGAAGAAAATATTTCTTTTACCTTTAATAAATAGGAGTTGTCAAATTCCAATCACATTCAGACAATAATTTAATCCCCCCTTTCCCACAACCTAACTTTAAACATTTTACAGATCACATATCAGCATTTCATTTCCAAATATGTTTGTTTGGATATTGGCCCAATTTCTTTAAATTAGTGTAAATAGGCTAAATAACTTTGAAGTAACAACAATAAATCATGAAGATGCAGCACATTAGTTTGATTTTGATTTAGGTTCTACTCCTAAAGAAGTGTTGTCCCACCTTTTCCAGCTTTATTTTGAATCAGCTGCTGTATAAAGAACATTTTTTGTTCATTCTACTGAAAGACCTGTGGCCAGTGCCAAGCATGTCTGAAAATCTTATGCATCATCTTGAAGTTGTTTTATCTTTGAAGACTTAATGTCAGATTAATATTGATAGTCTATCTCACTTGAATCACCAGCTCTTTATGGTCATACAGGTGTGTGGTTTCCTTATCCAAAGTTATTATGTGTGCTTGGCTATGCTGTGTTCACACCTTTCTTACTCCAGGATTAATCACCTCAGCTTCCATTGTCCCTTAAAGTCCTTCCACGCTTTGCCAGTAGTTTACAAGTCTATAACAGTGCTCTAAATAGCTCTTTAATGTTTTTTTCAACAGAGCTTATATTAGATCAGGTACCCAGCCTGGGTTTAAGGATAAGTGGGGTGCTGATTTAGCAATGCTCAGCTGCTTGCCTTTAAAGTACCCTTATTTAAGGCTTCCTTTAGGATCACTCTTAACCTAGATTTCAGTGAGATTTAAGTAGTAATGCTTAACATGCTTAAGTGCTCCAGTGACTTTTCCTGTGTACGCTGAAGAAATTAGGAATTACTGGTCCTAACAAGCTACCAGCTGGCCCACACAGCTCCTGGCCTTCCCAAAGCCTCTTCTAGGTCAAACTACAAAAGTGAAAAGAAATTGCAGCCCTGGCCACTCTCACAGACTTTTATGAGCCCTAGAGAGATACTCCTGTCTCTTCCAGTTCTACGGATCTGTATGTCTGACAGGTAACCCTCAACCCTTCCCTAGACATTTCTGCCCTTCCATAAGAAGTTTGACATCTGTGTTAGTCCAGGCTCTCAAGTGGAACACATCCTTCTGGTGAAAAAGCACCCAGATCTGGGGGTGTGGGGCAGTTCTGGACCATACTGTTAAAAAAGCATTACTGGCAACAGCCTCTTCATACCTAAAACCCAAGGACAAACCCTGGTACCCCTCCACAGAGCAACATGCTAGAGAAACTCTTCTGTTCTCTTCAGAAAGAAGAGTATCATGGTTTAAGTCACCGTACTTTGTCTTGGAGTGCCCTTTGGGAAGAGAAGGATCCAATATTTACAACGTTCTTATAGCCTGCCAAGAGCAGCTGATAGGGCTGCTCAGCCAGCAGAGAGTAGATCCCCGACAGCCTCGGGTCCACGCAGGGGTGGTACAAGATCCTTGACAGTTTCGTCCATCAGAAAAAGCAGACGCTGCTGGGATCGTTGTGCAGAGCACGTCTCACACTGCTCGGGACTCTGCGAGACGGCGCTGACCCTGGAGGGCGAGCCCTGCCGGACCTCATGGTACCGTAAATGTGAAGACATTTGCCCCGCAGCAGGTTTCACGGCGTGTCACCTGCTCACCAGCACCCCCGCACTGGCGGGCGGGTCTGCCCCAGGGAGCAGCGAGGGGGTGGGAGCAGCGGCGTCTCCATCCCGCGGGACCCGGAGTGGCCAGGCGGGCTGGCCGTGTCCTGCACAGCCCTTCCCCGCTGTCGCCGCCAGAGGGGGCTGCGGCCCCACGATTGGCAGCGCGGTGCCACCGCCCGACGGGGCGGGCCGGGCCGGGGCGGGCGGGGAACGAGGCACTGCCGGCGGGGGGCGCGGCCCGCGCTGCCTTCGGAGGGTGCTGCCTGCTCGGCCGGCAGTGACTGAGCCCGGAGGGAAGGGCCCGATCCCGACAGCCCCGCCATGGTTGCTCCGGGTCGGCTTCGTCTCCCCTGCTGCCTCCACATCTCTGCTTCCAGGGAATCATCTGCTTACGGTTCCCCCGCTCTCCCCACGTCTTGCCTCCTGCCCGTTTCTTTCGGGGCCGTGTGCCATATCTCCGTCCTACCGGGGCTGTGTGAGAGCACTCGCGGCCCTGCCGAAGAAGCCCCGAAGGAGGGGGACGCGTCCCAGGCTTTCCCCGAGGAGGCAGCCCAGGGTTCGGCAGGGTGGGCGCTGCCCCGGGCTGGGCGCTCCCGGGGACAGAGTATGACCAGACCTCGGGCCACTCTGCCCTCAGGGCACGGGGGGACACAGGGGCCGGGGAGGGCCCCGTGGGGAGGGCTCCGGGGGTCAGCGGGGGAACTCGTCCTGCAACCCCGCGCGGCCCCGGGACCTCACCTCTCCGCCTAAGGCAGGAGGCTGAATGGATTTCTCTGCCGTCCCGTCCTCCCCCCTTGCTCCTATAGAGTCCAGCAATTTAGCAAGCTCACCAAGCTGTGTCATGCTTCATGACTAATTCACATATTTAAATGGGAACGGT